>NC_041398.2:101696787-101869287 GCF_900747795.2 Erpetoichthys calabaricus | reverse complement strand
CTCTGGCACTGATCGTACAGGGACTGAACAGCCCTTATCAGGGGGGCCGGTACCCCATTCTCTCGGAGTACCCCCCACAGGATTCCCCGAGGGACACGGTCGAATGCCTTTTCTAAGTCCACAAAACACATGTAGACTGGTTGGGCAAACTCCCATGCACCCTCCAGGACCCTGCTAAGGGTATAGAGCTGGTCCACTGTTCCGCGACCAGGACGAAAACCACACTGTTCCTCCTGAATCCGAGGCTCGACTATCCGACGGACCCTCCTCTCCAGGACCCCTGAATAGACTTTTCCAGGGAGGCTGAGGAGTGTGATCCCTCTGTAGTTGGAACACACCCTCCGATCCCCCTTCTTAAAGAGGGGGACCACCACCCCGGTCTGCCAATCCAGAGGCACTGTCCCTGATGTCCATGCGATGTTGCAGAGGCGTGTCAGCCAAGACAGTCCTACAACATCCAGAGCCTTGAGGAACTCCGGGCGTATCTCATCCACCCCCCGGGGCCCTGCCACCAAGGAGTTTTTTGACCACCTCGGTGACCTCAGTCCCAGAGATGGGGGAGCCCACCTCTGAGTCCCCAGGCTCTGCTTCCTCATTGGAAGGCATGTTAATGGGATTGAGGAGGTCTTCGAAGTATTCCCCCCACCGACCCACAACGTCCCGAGTCGAGGTCAGCAGCGCACCATCCCCACCATATACAGTGTTGACACTGCACTGCTTCCCCTTCCTGAGACGCCGGATGGTGGACCAGAATCTCCTCGAAGCCGTCCGAAAGTCATTCTCCATGGCCTCCCCAAACTCCTCCCACGCCCGAGTTTTTGCCTCAGCAACCACCAAAGCCGCATTCCGCTTGGCCTGCCGGTACCTATCAGCTGCCTCCGGGGTCCCACAGGACAAAAGGGTCCTGTAGGACTCCTTCTTCAGCTTGACGGCATCCTTCACCGCCGGTGTCCACCAGCGGGTTCGGGGATTGCCGCCACGACAGGCACCGACCACCTTACGGCCACATCGGTCAACTGCCTCAACAATAGAGGCACGGAACATGGCCTATTCGGACTCAATGTCCCCCACCTCCCTCGGGATGTGGTCGAAGTTCTGCCGGAGGTGGGAGTTGAAGCTACTTTTGACAGGGGGCTCTGCCAGACGTTCCCAGCAGACCCTCACAACACGTTTGGGCCTACCACGCCTGACCGGCATCCTCCCCCACCATCGAAGCCAACTCACCACCAGGTGGTGATCAGTTGACAGCTCCGCCCCTCTCTTCACCCGAGTGTCCAAGACATGTGGCCGCAAGTCCGACGACACGACCACAAAGTCGATCATCGAACTGAGGCCTAGGGTGTCCTGGTGCCAAGTGCACATATGAACACCCCTATGCTTGAACATGGTGTTCGTTATGGACAATCCGTGACGAGCACAGAAGTCCAATAACAAAACACCGCTCGGGTTCAGATCAGGGGGGCCATTCCTCCCAATCACGCCCTTCCAGGTCTCACTGTCATTGCCCACGTGAGCATTGAAGTCTCCCAGCAGAATGAGGGAGTCTCCAGAAGGTATGCCCTCTAGCACCCCCTCCAGGGACTCCAAAAAGGGTGGGTACTCCGAACTGCTGTTCGGTGCATACGCACAAACAACAGTTAGGACCCGTTCCCCCACCCGAAGGCGAAGGGAGGCTACCCTCTCGTCCACCGGGGTAAACCCCCAATGTACAGGCTCCAAGTTGGGGGACAATAAGTATACCCACACCTGCTCGGCGCCTCTCACTGGGGGCAACTCCAGAGTGGTAGAGAGTCTAGCCCCTCTCAAGGAGATTGGTTCCAGAGTCCAAGCTGTGCGTCGAGGTGAGCCCGACTATAGCCGGAACCTCTCAACTTCGCGCACTAGCTCAGGCTCCTTCCCCTTCAGAGAGGTGACATTCCACGTCCCAAGAGCCAGTTTCTGTAGCCGAGGATCGGACCGCCAAGGTCCCCGCCTTCGGCCACCACCCAACTCACACTGCACCCGACCTCCTTGGCCCCTCCCATAGGTGGTGAGCCCATGGGAAGGGGGACCCACGTTGCCTCTTCGGGCTGTGCCCGGCCGAGCCCCATGGGTGCAGGCCCGGCCACCAGGCGCTCGCCATCGAGCCCCACCTCCAGGCCTGGCTCCAGAGTGGGGCCCCGGTGACCCGCGTCCGGGCAAGGGAAAAACGCTGTCCAAAATGGTTTTTCTTCATAGGAGGTTTGTTTAACCGCTCTTTGTCTCATCCCTCACCTAGGACCAGTTTGCCTTGGGTGGCCCTACCAGGGGCATAAAGCCCCGGACAACAGAGCTCCTAGGATCATTGGGACACGCAAACCCCTCCACCACGATAAGGTGACGGTTAAAGGAGGGGATTTTATATGTAAGCATTTTTAAATATAAATCGCGGATATTTTGCTGGTTCGCGGATTTCTGAGGATAATGGGTCTTTTAATTTCTGGTACATGCTTCCTCAGTTGGTTTGCCCAGTTGATTTCATACAAGGGACGCTATTGGCAGATCGCTGAGAAGCTACCCAACTTACTTTTCTCTGTCTCTCTTGCGCTGACTTTCTCTGATCCTGACGTAGGGGGTGTGAGCAGGGGGGCTGTTCGCACACCTAGACGATGCGGACGCTCGTCTAAAAATGCTGAAAGATTATCTTCACGTTGCTACCTTCTGTGTGTAGCTGCTTCGTGAAGCGACATGCTGCACGGTGCTTCACATACTTAAAAGCTCAAAGGGCACGTATTGATTTTTCACTGTTTTGTTTTTCTCTGTCTCTCTCTCTCTCTCTCTCTCTCTCTCCCTGCTTCTGACGGAGGGGGTGTGAGCTGCCGCCTTCAACAGCTTTGTGCCGACGGTGCTTCGCATACTTAAAAGCCAAACAGTCCTATTGATTTGTTTGCTTTCCTCTCTGTTTCTGACAGCCTGTGCTCCTGATGCGCACTCCTTTGAAGAGGAAGATATGTTTGCATTCTTTTAATTGTGAGACAGAACTGTCATCTCTGTCTTGTCATGGAGCACAGTTTAAACTTTTGAAAAAGAGACAAATGTTTGTTTGCAGTGTTTGAATAACGTTCCTGTCTCTCTACAACCTCCTGTGTTTCTGCGCAAATCTGTGACCCAAGCATGACAATATAAAAATAACCATATAAACATATGGTTTCTACTTCGCGGATTTTCTTATTTCGCGGGTGGCTCTGGAACGCAACCCCCGCGATGGAGGAGGGATTACTGTAAATCAGGAAAGAACATCTCAACTGCAAACACAATTAACCAGAAGATCAAAACGTCAAGTAAAACCACCAGAACGACTCATTGAGACATGTTGAGGATTAAAGGAACATTTTCAATTAAGAAATGCTGAATTCCTTTAACAGTTGTGCTTTTTATACATAGTTTGAATGCTGGATATATGCCTGAAATGTTCTGGATAGTTCAGTTCTTTGAAGTGATAAAGTTTATCAAAGTAGCATTTGAAATGTATAACATTACTAAGCTTATAAGTACTGCCTTACTTCTCTTTAAGAAAGGAAGATGTAATGATACTTGATTTAAACGATTCCATGTCTTGGTGGGTTTGCATAGCTTATTGTCAATATCTTTACACCTGTTTTTAACACTTACTGACTGAAACTGGCTTTCACGAAAAAAGTTAGGGCTTTGCTACAGGATACACCCTCCACAAGTTAAGGAAGTAAAAATAAAAGTATATATTTCTGTTTTATTTAAACCTTTTAAGTTCGTATGCATAGCCCCATTTGGCTGTTTTAGGTTTTTTTTTTCTTTCTTCAGTAATATTTAATCTCCTTAAAGAAAAACAACATATGCATTTTACTTTTTTTGTATCTCTTTAGTAATATTTTAGTGTAAAAGGATAACCAGTATTTAAACCTTTTATGTTACTTTATAAAGTTATTTTACACAATGTTGAAAAATTAATAAGAAAGCTACATATTTTGGCAGCTGCTGCTTTAATTTTCAATGAAATGAAAAAAGCTCTCCAAGAGAAAACCTCAATGAAGAATAAACAGTTTGCACTATCTAAAAAGGAGAAACCCTCATTTATAAAGGTTTGCTGCAGATGACTTAACTGAAAATAAATGAATAGTTCCTATGTGTATAATACATATTTATCTATTTGACTTATGCCTTTATTCCAGCAACTTGCAACATCTGAGGTACAATTTGTTACATTACTTTTGTTTTTTGCAGCACAGGCAGGTGAAGTGACTTCCTCAGGGTCACACAGTGGTGTCAGTACCAGGATTTGAACTGACAAGCTCCGGTTTTGCTGAAATATTACTGAAGAAAGAAAAAAAACGAAAACGGGCAAATAGGGCTATGCATACAAATGTCCATCCATCCATTATCCAGCCCACTATATCCTAAATACAGGAGCCAATCCCTGTCATCACAGGGCACAAGGCAGGAAACAAACACCGGGCAAGGTGCCAGCCCACCGCAGGGCCCACACACCAGGGACAATTTAGAATCGCCAATGCACCTAACCTGCATGTCTTTGGACTGTGGGAGGAAACCGGAGTACCCGGAGGAAACCCAGACAGACACGGGGAGAACATTCAAACTCCACGCAGGGAAGCGAACCTGGGTCTCCTAACTGGCACCTTTCACTGCGCCACCATGCTGCCCGCATACAAACTTAATAGGTTTAAATAAAGCAGAAATATATACCTTTATTTTTACTTCCTTAACTTGTGGAGGGTGTATCCTGTAGCAAAGCCCTAAGTTTTTTCATGAAAGCCCCTTTCAGTCAATAAGCCTTAAAAACAGGTGTAAAGCTAAACTTGCAGCACCACTTTTCAATTACACTTGCCTAACGCCTCTCCTAAGGGGACATACTGTGGGATCTGGGCATTAGTCAAAGCACCAATCACAGGCCCGATTAGAAAGCGGGAAGCTGTGATTTGTCATCTCCCTCCCATGTAACAATCACAGCCCGTGTTACAACGCGCTATGTATGTATGTGTATATGTATATATGTGTGTGTTTATGTATGTGTGTATATGTATGTGTATATATATGTTGATATGTATATATATATATATATATGTATATATGTATATATATGTGGATGTGTATATGCATATATATATATGTATATGTAGATATGTATATATATGTATATGTATATATATGTTTACATAACCTCTTTAACACACTACTTCTCCGCTGCGAAGTGCGGGTATTTTGCTAGTATATATATATATATATATTGTCACACACGTGTGTTTAGGAGACAGCTAAAGGGCTTAAATACAGGTAGTTCCATGCCAGACCAGGGGGTGGCGGAGTGCACTAATTTTCCCTCTCGATCTTTTACAGACCATTCTAGGGAAATCCCACCCAGCTCTGGGGCAGCCACTGACGTCACTTCTGGTTCCGGTCAGGATGACATCACTTCCGCTACTGGCCTTTAAAGCTGCCATCTTGCTACCTGGAGATCAGTTCTGTTTTGGACTCGGTTGAATGAGCATGTCTCTGTTTTTTGATACCTTTTGCAGCCATAATCGATTGAATGGGTGGCTGCCCCAAACCTTCTCGATGTCTTTTGGTCGTTTTTCTGACAATATATATATATATATGTATAGGTGTATATATATATATATATATATATATATATATATATATATATATATATATATATATATATATATATATATAGGTGTATGTAGACTATTTATTTTTACAACAAAAATTCAATGCCTAAAAAATTTCATGCTTAGCTTTGTAGATGTCTTTCCTCTGCAGTGTTTGTCCATATGATTGGATTTTAAAAAAATAGTATTTTTGTATATTGTATCATCTTTTTTTTCCTAATGAAATAAGCCTCTTGTGCCTTTGGCTGGATACAGCATTGTAAACATGTAGCTTTATCAATAAACCTCATCATGTTCAAATATGACTTATTTTGTGTTTTTAGGTTTTGCATAGGCGGAATGATACAACCTTTCCAATCCAATAGATTGTGAAAGGCTGAATGAGAAAAGTAAGTCTTGAGTAAAACCAAACGAGCTGACCCCGATACTTATCTCCATTCATCCATAGATGAGAGTGCAATTGCTTCTGGCAATCAGGAATACTCTTATTGTTGCTTATAAAGAATCTAAAGCTTTCCGGTTATTTGTGAGCAGTTCAGTGTGGTAAAGATTAAAGTGGTAAATAGAGCATGTGATGGTGGAACAGCACTTATGAATAAGGCTGTAGCCATCATTTCCAGACTGATGTAGATGATAATTTTTCACAAAAAAAAGACAAATGTAAAAGCTTTTAAAATTAATTTTTATAAATGTATTTTGCCATTTTCTTTTTTTTATAGCCTGCACAATTTTGCAAAGCTGTTTAATTAATGGGTCTAATGACTACTTCTCCCTAGACTTACCAAAATTGCCTTGGGACCTGTAATTGTAATATGTGGCAGGTCACTGTTGATTGTCCTTTTGCAGGATGACTGAGCTTGTATACTGTATGTTAAAGTTAATTTAAACATTTGTTTCAAATAGGAAAGCACTTCAAATGTTGGGTGTGGAGTATTTGCCCTAACACAAACCTTTTAGATAGTGTCAGTAAGACTGTGTTTATACCCTGTTCTAGGACTATGTGGAGTCTACATGTTTTCTCCATGTCTGTGTGGATTTTCTCTGAGTACTTCAGTTTCTTTCCACAACCTAAAGATAGCCAGGTTAAATCAGTGTTAACGCGTGAGTAAGCAAGCCCTATGATGATTTAGCACCCTGTACAGAGTTAGCCCCAGCTTGCACCCAATGCTGCCATGACATTTCCATCTACCCTGCTGTCTTCTATTTGATGATCATCAAACTAAAATAGTGGAGAGTTGGCAACTTTCAAAAAGCATATTTGACATTTTTTGTGAATATTAGGGCAATTTGAAAGAGAACAGATCATTCAGTCTAACATAATCGTTCGTGTTCACCAAATATTTCCAGAATAACATCAAGTCATGGTCTGAAAATCCCTAAAGTCATACTCTCTAATACTACAGTACTTTATGTATAATATGTGTGTGTGTGTAATGCAAAGTTGACTGACTTATTCACTCACTCATTCAACAAAAACACAAATTCTTGTATAGTTAAAAAGTTGAAATTTGGCAGGATAGTACATCTAGATCAGTAGCTGTCCTCTAAGAAAAGACATTTTGCTATATCAATATTTAGGGGTAAACCCTACCTACAACAGAAAAACTAATTGCCCCCAAATCTAAAAAATGCTTTGATGGATTCGATTGAAATTTGGTAATGTTATGAAAAAATAGCTCACACAGTTTTTTATACATTTTTTATTTATTGATATTTATTTATATTATGCTAAATTACATACTGTGTACTTTAGCAAAAAAAGGAAGCAGAAGAAGCAATTGGCAGGCCACGAGAATAACAGCAGTAACCAATATCTGACATCTGAAGAATGGGCAGTGACCTGGACAGGAAAAAGAACATTAGAACAGTTTAGACGAGAACAGGCCATTCAGCCCAACAAAGCTCGCCATTCCTATCCACTTAATTCTTCTAAAAATACATCAGGTCTAGTTTTGAAAGTCCCTAAACTCTTACTGTCTTATTTGATAGCTTATTCCAAGTGTCTATTCTCTTTGTAAAGAAAAACTTCCTATTGTTTGTACAGAATTTAACGTTAACAATTTTCCAACTGTGCCTGCGTGTTCTTGATGAACTCATTTTAAAATAACAGTTTTGATCCATTGTATTAATTCCCTTCATAATTTTAAACATTTCAATCATGTCACCTCTTAATCTTCTTTTGCTTAAACTGAAAAGGCTCAGTATTAATCTTTCTTCATAATTCATCCCCTGCACTACTGGAATGAGCCTAGTTGCTCTTCTCTGGATCTTTTCTAGTGCCGCTATGTCCTTTTTGTAGCCTGGAGACTAAAACTACACACAGTACTCCAGATGAGGCCTCACCAGTGTGTTATAAAACTTCATAACCTATATAAACATTCTGTTTAACTCTTAATGAACACTATTGGAAAGTTGATAGCGTAGAGTCCCATGCAACTCCTAAATCTTTCTCATAAGGTGTACTCTCAATTTTCAAACCTCCCATTGTGTGTTCAAAACTAACATTTTTTTACTTCCTTTGTGTAATATTTTACATTTATTGACATTAAATTTCATCTTCCACAAATCTGCAGAAGTCTGTATGCTGTTCAAGTTCTTCTGTAATGATTTAATGGATTCCAAATTATTTGCCAATCCACCTATCTTGGTATCATCTGCAAACTTAACCAACTTGTTACTTGTATTCCTATCTAAATCATTTATATATGTTAATAGCAGCAGCCCTACCACCGACCCCTGTGGAACACCACTCTTAACTTGAGCAGATTCTGATAAGGTTCTTCGCACCATAACCTTCTGCTTCCTTTGTCTGAGCCAATTCTGCACTCATCTACAATACCACATAGAATTTCAATATGTTAGTAAAACACAACCTCCCTCTTCTGAACCCATGCTGACTGTTCAGAAAAACTTCTGTACTTACCATCTGTCGCTCAGTCTTATCCTTACTAATTCCTTCCATTAATTTTCCTGTGATGCATGTTAAGTTTATTGGCCTATAGTTGCTTGGACCTGCCCAGTCACCCTTTTTATATATCAGGATAATATTTGTAATTTCGTAATTTCCCCAGTGTGCAGTGACTTCCTAAAAATGCATGTCAAGGGTTTATATATGTACCTAGCCTCCTTAAGAACTCGAAGGTAGATATTATCTAGTTCTAGTGATTTGTTTGATTTCAGACTATTTAATCTGAGCAGTACTTCTCCCTCAATAATTCCCATACCCTTCAGTACCTCCTTAGTAGTCCCGTTTACTGCTGGGAAGTTATCCACTTCCTGACTTGTGAAGACCTCAGAAAAAATGCAAGTTTAGAGCATCCGCTATTTCACTGTCTGTATCTTTTAATTCCCCTTTACTATTTCTGATGCACTTCACCTCCTCCTTGACTGTTCTTTTACTACTAAAATACTGAAACAATCTCTTAGGGTAGTCTTTCGCCTTATCTGCTATATTCCTCTCCAACTGTGTTTTAGCCTCCCTAATATCCTTTTTAATGGTTGCCTTCATGTTCTCATACACCCTGCAACTCACTTTGGAGTTATTAGTCTTATACTGTATGCCTTATAAAGCTGTTTTTTCCTTTGCAGCTTCTCTTTTAACTCGATTAAACCACTGTGGAGTTTTTTAAAAATTTCTTATTAATTCCAAATTTAGGTATGTACCTGCCCTGCAATACATGTAAATCATTTTTAAACCTGTTCTACTGCTCCTCAACTGTCTTAAAACCACACTTAAAAGCTTATCCCAGTCTATCCTCCTTAGACTTTACCTCATCTGCTCAAAATTTGCCCTAACTTAACAATTTCATTCTTTGCATACGCACTCTTCCAAAACACTGAGAACTGAATTATGTTATGGTCACTTGACCCTAGTGGTTCAATTACCTCTACACCTCGATTCTATTTTGATTATTACAGAATACTAAATCCAGGCAAGCTTCACCCTGCTTTGGTGCTTTAACATACTGTGTTAAAAAACAGTTACTGATTACTTCTAAAAACTCCTGCTCTTGTTCTTAGAACATTTCTTAGAACATTTGAACACTCTGGACGAGAACAGGCCATTCAGCCCAACAAAGCTCGCCAGTCCTATCCACTTATTTTGAGTTTTCCAAGTCCCTAAAGTCTTACTGTCTACCACACCATTTGGTTGCTTATTCCATGTGTCTCCATGTCAACTAAAACTTCCTAATGTTTGTGCGAAATTTACCCTTCACAAGTTTCCAACTGTGTCCTCATGTTCTTGATGAACTCATTTTAAAATAACAGTCTCGATCCGCTGGACGAATTCCCTTCATGATTTTAAACACTTCAGTCAGGTCTCCTCTTCATCTCCTGTAAAGGCTCAGCTCTTTTAATCTTCCTTCATAACTCATCCCCTGTAGCCCTGAATCAGCCTAGTTGTTCTTCTCTGGACCTTCTCTAGTGCTGTTATGTTGTTTTTGTAGCCTGGAGACCCAAACTGCACCCAGGACTCCAGATGAGGCCTCACCAGTGTGTTATAAAGTTTGAGCAGAACCTCCTGTGACTTGTACTCCACACATCAAGGCGCTATATAACCTCATTCTGTTAGCCTTCTTAATGGCCTCTGAACACTGTTGGGAAGTGAATAGCTTAGAGTCCACTGTGACTCCTAAATCCTTCTCATGAGATGGACTCTCGATTTTCTGACCACCCGTTGTATATTCAAACCTCACATTTTTACTTCCTACATGTAATTCTTTACATTTACTGACATTAAATTTCATCTGCCACAAATCCGCCCAAGTCTTTCTATGATGATTTAATGGATTCCAAATTTCTCTGCCATTTGCAGCATTATCCCAGTTAATTTTCAGGTTGCTAGCAAGTCCCCCATGACTATAATATCCCCCTGAAAAACTTGCCTTTTTAATATTGCCAAAAAGATGTGCATAGAAAATATTGTCTGCATTGGTGGTCTTTAAAAGGGGTCGCCAACTCCGGTCCTGGAGGACCACCGTGGCTGCAGGTTTTCATTCTAACCCTTTTCTTAATGAGTGACCTGTTTTTGCTGCTAATTAATTTCTTTCGAACTCATTTTAATTGACTTGCTCTTGAAGACTCAAACCCCTTAATTGTTTCTTCTTCCTTAATTAGCAGCCAAACAATAATGAGATACAAAATGAGCCAAAAAAACTGGTGTCCATCACGCAATATCTGAAAATAAAGAAAGGAGAAGGTCTCAGGAATGTTGATCTGCTCAGCTCCACAAAACATTGTAACAGTGCTCTTAGAAAAGAGAAAATCAACAGTTTCGAAAATGTCTGCTGTTGCACAATGACAGCAGCAACAAGCCATGGAATTAAAGAACAGGTTTAATTAACAACAAGACTCGGCACCTAATTAAGTAACAAGTCGGAGTGAAATTGATTGGAGTTTGAGGCCCTGGCTTAGCTGGTCTTCTGTTGGCTCATTCACTTCACGTTTCATTTCTGTTTAAGGAAAGAAATGAAGCAATTCAGAGGAACGATGAAGAAAATCAGGGGAACAAATCTTAAAAAACAAGTCAATTAAAATGAATTCACAAGAAGTTAATTAGCAGCACAAACGGGGCACTCATTCAAAAAAGGGTCAGAATGAAAATCTGCAGCCATGGTGGTCCTCTAGGACTGGAGTTGGCGACCCCTGGTCTATAACACACTCCTAAAATAAGGCTTCTTTCCCTATTGCTTTCCAGGCAAAGCCACATGTCCTCATTAAGATGGGGCTCATCGTCCTACTGCATTTAAACTCTGTTTGACAGAAACAGCAACCTACCTCCTTTTCTGTTCTGTCTATCCTTTCTTTCCTATGTATCCCTCTACATTATACTCATCCCCTTCTTTGTTATTTAGCCAGGTTTCTGTTATTGCTATAATATCATAATTATGCTCTGCTACATACAACTTCAACTCACTTGCCTTATTTTTGATATTTCTAGCATTAAGGCAAGCTATTTGTAATGTGTTAATTTGTTCTACATTTAAATGTTGGGTTAGAATTTACATTACTACACACCTTTGTTTGTAAACTGCACATCCCCAGTTTAAAGAATCCTCGACTAGCCTACTCGTACACCTCCCCAATATATTGGTGGCCCTCCGATTCAGATGTAACCTGACTCGGCAGAACAGGTTCCATTTGTTCCAACAGGAGTCCCAATGCCTCATAAACCAATACCCTTTTACCCTGCACCAAGATTTGAGGCACGCGTTATGCCTTCTAATCTCCTCAATCTAACCTAGACTTGCTCGTGACACAGGCAGAACTTCAGATAAGACTACCTTGCCAGTTGTCCTCCTCAGCCTGACACCTAACTCTTTGAATTTTGATTGTAGAACTGACAGACTACCCTTATGTATGTCATTTGTTCCAACATTGACAGTCACAACTGGATCCACCCCTGCTCTGGCCAAGGGCCTATCCACCCTTACAGGGAGGACCTGTTCATCTGGAAGGCAACACACCATGCAAGATTCTCTCTCTGGAGCAAACCTGCTCTTCATCCCCCTAATGATTGAGTCCCTAACTATCACTACCTCTCTCTTTCTTGAATTGGTTTTGAGGTGGCCCGTTGGGGCTCCTCATCCCTGCCACCTCAGAATCATCAGAGGCAGTGTCCAGCTCTATAAGGACCTGAAAACGGTTTGAAACTTCAAATTCTGGGGTTGATGCCACTGGACAGTGTGCACCCTTGCGTCTTGTAACCATGACCCACTATCTCTCTACCTGGATGATCTTGAATATTCTCCAACGCCACCTTAGGGTGGACACCATCTCTCTAAAGGACACTTGGGCCAAGTCCGCCAATTCTCTACTACAGCACAGGCCAGCCAACTCCTCCTCCAGTTCTGTGACTCTGAGCTCGAGGTGCTGGATCAGCTGGCATCACCTGCAGATGTAGCCCTTATAGACGACTGGCTCCTCCAAGCCAACATCCAATGGGACTTGCATCGATTTAGGATTACTAAAACTGTCTTAACTTTTTCTTTTTGTAATTAAAATTTAATCATTTAACTTAAATGGTAAAAAAAAAAATTAAGGCAAAGAAAATGGATTATAGAACTGTTACAGGTACTTTACACCTTCTGTCCCCTTAAGCTCCTATACTTTTCTCCCTTTCAACTGCCCGCTGTTTTTCCTCCTTTGAGGTTACCTTTACTTTTCTCTGTTTTTATAACTTTGGACTCCTCTTATTCCTTACTTAAAAGCTGTCCACTCACACTGTTATTATCCCCCCGTATTAATGAACCCTTACGCTGTCGCCCACTTAACTGTTCTACCTCCGGACCGCTAAGAACTGTTCAGTCTAAAATAAATAAATAATAAAACTTGCTTCATGAGTATCTGCTGTGTTGTGAAAAGATGAAGCTTAAGGAAGATGCAAAGCTTAATGGTGAGCACTGTTTTTGCTGTTAACTACAGGCACTCTTAGATTTGTATCGGCTCTAATCTTAGTTATCTGTTCTGCTCCGTTGACCTCTAGGTTCCTGGTTGCGATGCTAAAAACTGCACAGTAGACTGACCCCCAGCCACACTCTTCAATCACAGTGTTACATACTTGAAGAGAAACCCCAGCACTCCCCAAATTTGATTGTGTCGCTGAAATCATTCAATACCTCAGTGCTGGTGTTAGAAAGTGGCACAGCTAGTTTATTATATGTGTCTGGCTGTCTGTCTGACGAAAAACTGTTCCCATATTCTTGCTGAAGAATTTAACTTAAAATAATAACTGAGAATCACTTCACTAATTCCTTTCATAATTTTACAGACATCAATGCTGTCACCTCTCAAGTTTGTTTAAACTGAAAAGGTTAGGCTCTTTCAATCTTTCTTCACAGCTCAAACCTCGCAGACCTGGAATCTGTCTATGACTTGGAAGTAAATTAGATATGTTGTCAATCAGTTATAATACATGTTGATTACTAAATGCACGTAATAATTTTTCTGTACTCTCTACATGTGACAATAATGACCTATAAAATAACTCTGTATCTCAGTCCACTGCTAGTTGTGTAGTGTATAGCAGAGGGTGTTAAAAGACCTGGAAACACGCTACAGCTGCCAGGTAATGTCCTTTGTCAGCACTTAACTCTCATGGCATCCCAAGTAAGTGTCACATTCTACACCTGGGTAGATTGGGCTCTCAAACATGTTATAAATGTCTTCCTCCAGAAGTCTGGCTTCAATTTTCAAGTATTAGGAGCATCTTTTTTGTTTATATTTCCCTATTATGAATTCTTACATACAAATATTAATGGTCTCATGCAGCAACCAGTCCTGGAGAGGACACACTAACGCACAGACCTACAGTCACCCATATGGTCTCACAACAATCACAAAGATTTTTTGTGCAACCTGCATATTTTTCTTTATGTAGCAGCTTTACATTTTTACAATACAAGACAAATGAGTTACTGTATTATTTAAGAATATTTTGATTTAAGAGAAAATGCAAACCCATTTTGACACAAATGCATAAAACTACTGTACTGTCCAGCATCACTTTTGGTGATGTTACAAATCATACAGACTGTAAAATTCCTATCTCACCATTACCATTTTGTCTGACTAGATACTGATGTTGTATGGGTTAACTTAATAGTAAATGGGAAAAGTCGTAAAAGAATAGTACAATTGAATAAGTAAATGGGTCACAAATGCCTTTACCAGAGGTAGTGTTTCAGACACTATACACTTTATGAAAGCACTGATGGCAGCACAGCTAAGAATGATATGTTATGCAGGAATTAAAACACAAAAAAAAGACAAACAAAGAAATCCAATGATTCTCACTGCCAGATGGGTCTAAAATTGAATTAGCAAATTGCCAGTTTCATTTGTGCCTCAGTTGTAAAACAGAAGAGTGTTTTATGATACTGCAATAGAATCTTGTAATAATTAAGATGCCAGCATTGAACTGTTTCTGTCCCATTTTTCTTTTTTCTCCAATAGCATTTATTCATTACTTTAGTTTACTGGTGCTTGGCACTTCTTCAATTCCAATAGCAGTTTTTTTTTTTTTTGCAGGCATCATTTGCCTATTTCAGCTTATCACAGTCCACAGGGTGCAGTTTGCTCTCTTGAATTTTGTTTTGGATTGCTGTAGTTTTGATATTTTTCTAGTGTACAGTAAAGACTTGTGGAAGGAAACCTGAAACACAAATGCTTTTATACTCCTTGATATTGCTGTCTTTTAAAATGAATTTACAAAGTCCAGTCTGCACACTTCTGTTCAACAAAAGTATTTATGAGTTCCATTTTCTAACTCGCGTATCCAATTCAGAGACATGCAGGGTGCAAGGTGGTAAACATCCCTGGACAGGCCAGCAGCCTACTGCAGGGTACTGTCACTTGCAATCCCACCCCATTAATATAAGGCCATTTTAATGCTGCCAGTCAGCCTACTGTAACACATGCTGTAGATCTTTGGGACAAGAACCAGAGTGCCTGGAGAAAAACACACAAAGCACAGTGAGACTCAAAAGCAGCACTCACCACTTTGTTGTCGTGAAGTACGTTCATTTGAAAAACAAACTTACTATGAATAATCTGACATCTTCATGCATGGAAGAAGGTGTTTTTGGATTTGACCCATTTATAATCTTTCATTTCAGATACCATTTATCAGATTTATAAGGTTCATGACTGGAAATAATCTTACTGAATGCAACTCCGTTTGATGTCAATGTCAAGGGGAATTATAAGGGAGAGACGGCGATTCCTGCAATTACTTGAAGCAATTACTCTTCATGCTCCATGTATGTAATTAGACCTTTAACTAAAAAAAAAAAAAAAATACATCGTCTGTTGTGCCAGTCTGCCCCATGGCATTCTCTGCCTACCTTCACAAATACAGGTCAAAAAGTTAATAATCTACTTGTTATCAACATTTTTCTGTTGATATATTTTTATCTAAAAATTTGAGAAACTAAAAAATAAACTGAAGATGGCATTGGCTACAGCACTAATGAATCAAGTTATAAAATATGCAGTAATCGTGGTGTGACAGTCAGGTGCATTCGGGGACTTAGTGAACTGTTCTGAAAGTTGAACTATTTGTCATTTTTTGTTTATTTACTTCACAAAAGAGACGGATGTCACAATTGTTTATTTTGTATTTTTGTAACAAGTAATATCCAGGTATAACAGCAGTAGTAGAATGTAACTATACGTATTAGTAAAGCACGTAAAATACATTACTTTTAATAGCATTTAGCATTTCACAATAATATAAAGTTAAAAACGGAGTCTCAATAGGGTTGTGGTGGCTGTAATAGCTCTCGGAGGCAACAAGTTATTACTCTGGTGATGTACAAATTGTATTTCTGTACTCTCATTACTCTCATTAGTCTTTGGCTGTTGAGGCTCTTTGGCTCATCTCATTATATTTCATATTCTTAACCATCACATTTTTGAAAGACACATCTGATGGAGATGTAAAATCAATGTTGAAGTCTCAAAGCATAATTTATGGCTGCAGCAGACCATAAAGGATAGTAGGTCATTGTGGTACTTTGCCCATAAATTGGAGTGTCAGGGAAATCTTGAATCATTCTAATCAATGGATAATGGAGCCATGAAATAGTTTTAGTGTAATGTAAACTGTTTATTCGTTGTGTCATGGCCTTCAGAGCCATACTTATGCAGCTCCATTCCTTTTGTGTTAATTTCTAGATAAGCAAAGTGTCTTTTTGATTTCCTTGCTTGTGTTTTTTTTTTCCATATTAATGGCTACAAAGATCATTTAATTTACCCGTTCTGACTTTGATCAACGGGACACATGCGTTAGTGTGGCAGCAGTACGTTTCTGCCCGTTGGTGGGATGCTGCTGCTGTTACCCTGACTTCCACTGGGCCCCTGTTTTTCCATCCAGAGCAGTTATTGAAGGACCAAGAGAGGAAAATATGCCAAATGTAATATAATGTAAGTAAGCTCTCTTGACGAAAATTTTAATTGGGAAATGAATCACTAATTGAGGCCACACACAACATTTCTGTTTTAAGATTTTTTAAGACAATTCTGAAAATTGTCTAATGTTTTTTGAATGGGAGTTTTTGTATAGTTTAAAAATTTGTACAGCACACTCAATTCATGACATCTCAAGTAAACATTACCCAGTATTTCCTTGATGAATTAACTATCAAATTTCAATAAAATAAGGCCACAGGGAGTTGAGGTGTTTGTGCAGGACATGACAACAATGCACGCTTTTCGCATTTTTATGCACCTAATTGTCAAATTTTGTAAATGTAATAAATGAATTATTGTTTTTGAGGGAGCATGGTTAAATACAGAAGATTGCTAGAATTTAATTATCATAAATATATTTTTTTGTGATCAAGTATTTATTCAGTATTATTTAGTATTTTCAGGAGAAAGAAGGGTGAAATGACACATTTTATTAGCTAACTAAATAGATCTATTTAGTTAGCCAATAAAAGGTGTCATTTCACCCTACTTTCTCCTGTATCAGTCTATGGCTAACACGGTACAACACTCTACTGCTATTAGTATTTTCAGACATAGCAAATTATATAATCTTCTGCATGTATCAGAAAATGTTTAGAAATACAGTGTATGTTACATTTTAAACTATTTAACTATTCCATGTTTAAGTTAGCTTGCTACATTTAGAACACATTTTTACTTAGAACATACTGTAGATGATGAAATATATTTTTGTGTGGAAATTAAATTATTTATCTTTTAAATTATTGTGTTTTTTTTCAACATTGATTAAGTTAACTCTTTGCAGGGCGGATGTTGACTTTTTTTGAAATTCGGGGGTAGAGGATGGTAAACCGCCATAAATGGCGACAAAACTTGCTGTTATGTTTTAGTTTGACACTCTTTGCCAGAAGGATGGCAAGCTTCATTGATTTGACCTCGATTACCTGTGCCTGCTTGAGTAGCGAAGAGCAAACAACCTCTAAAATGGCATCGACATCTGGTGAGAGACCAAAGCGAATGCACTAAACTAAATACTCCGTGGATGACATTTTGCATATTACCGCCTAGTCGGACTCCGATTTTGATGCAAGTGATCTGGAGATGGAGATCAAAAATGAAAGTGAGGTACCAGCTTCAGCTGATCGGTCCCCAGTTGATCGTGGTGCTGAACACGCTTGTGTAGCTGATGCGCCAATGGCAACGTTCACCTGGGAAGACCGCCACTTACGATGACAAGAGTTACAAGCCAGATTGTGTTGCACTGCCACGCGAAGACAGGCCAGGCAGCCAGCCTGCCATGCATTCCTACCGGCCATCGAGCTGCCCCGACACAACCACCAGAGATGCTGAACAGGTGCCAACAGCAGCCACAGCAACAGACGTTTTACATTGATTCACATGTGAAACCTTTGCTTCTGTGCTTTTCAGAAAATTGAGTTGCCCGCAAAAAATATTCAGCCCTCAAACAGTTAAAGCAATGGTCTCAGTCAGTCCTGGGAGCCCTGTGGCTTACACAATTTTATTTTTACAAATTCAGAAGTATTTGCATTTCTGTCAAAAATGTTAATGGCTTGATGTGATTCACACATTTCTGCAGAGTTTGCTCCTGTAATGAGCGCATCACCCCTTAAGGAGGAAGGACCAGCAAGTGAAGTAGTAAGAAGAAGAAACCTAAAACATTGTCAGAACTAGTGAGGGTCTCGACCATAAGAGCAAAAAAACAGCCTTGAATTTGGAAATTAAAATTTTACGTTACAAACGTGAGCAAAGTTTAGGTCATGAAAATGTCCTATCACAATTTAAATCACTAAGGCAAAGAAGTTTAAGAGAATATACATAAGCTTGGACATAAGGTTACCGTGACACCATTTTAAATGCAGCTGAAGTAATGATGGTGAAAGCAGAAACCAACCACATATCTGTAAACAGCATGTACTAGTGAGATTGTGTTGATCAGAATGGCAATGTGATGGTGTCATCATCATAATGCTAAATCAGTATAACAAAATCAAAATGAATTAAAGTAAAATTAATTAGAAATGACAGATACAGTAAAAAAAAATTTAAATCATGATAGCTACCTTAATTGTATTCAAATGCTGACAACAATGAATGCTGAAGGAGGTTCAATCGCTTCAGTGCCATATTTCCGTTTCTGCTCATTGGTAAGGAATGTTTCTTAATGAGCAGAGAAGTGAAAATGGCAAGGAAGTCATTCATCCCCTTTAGCGTGTAATTTTGTTCACAACTGTGTCTGCAGTGTTAATGCTAATAATCAGCATCTGGATACGATTAATGGCGCAAACTGAACAGAAAGGGTAAATGAAAAAAGAAAACGGCAAAAGAATCATATACTGTACATTTAAAGCTATGGCAAAAATTTATGAATTTCTTAGAATCATTTTTAGTCTAGATAACCTAAAACGAGATCTATTAAAAGTAATAATGGCACTCTGATTGTGGAAAGGGGTTGAATAAAAATCTGTAGTAGTGAGGTCATCTGGACCTGAACTTGAAACCTAAAGGACATCATAACATCAAATCCAACACAAGGTCTCAAACCCATTTAGTTAAAAATGGGGGAGGGGGGTTTGGGGGTTCTCAGGTACTTAAAAATTCCTGTTTCTTTGCATAACTTCCTACCCCAGTATGATTCAGTGGTGTGTTTGATGAGGGAGACAAATATCACAATAGTGACAGAATACTATATTACTTGTTTTTTTGCTGAAATGTGGTTTTAATGAAAGATTGTTCTTTTCTTATAGGTGATGTAAGCAAAAGGCTTTGAGATTAATTTTTATTTTTCTTTCTCACATATGACAGAAGGTTTCACTGAAATTGTTTTAATAATTGGTGGTCATTGGTGCAAAGAAGCTACTGAAACTGCTGTAAATTTTTCATCTACTGTTTATCTTAAAATAATCTCTGAATCTGCATTTGAAATGAGAATCAAAGCAAACATGGAAAGATGAGTACCATGATATCTTTTCTGAACAGACCCTCATAAGCCAGGCAGGGGAACACGAGGCCCTCACAGATGTATTTTTTTGTTTGTTTTTAATCCAGCGTCCAGTCAGGTGTCTGGAGTTTACACCTTATCCCTATTCCTAGGCCAGCTTTCCTCTGGGTACTGTGTATTGGATTAATATATGGTTTAAAATTGTCATGAGTGTGTGTGCTTGTGTGAGACCTGCGATAGACTTTGAGCTTCTGCCTTGTGCTCAGTTGCTACTGGGTTAGGCTGTACCACCAGAGAAATCCTGGATCTGAGAATGTTATTTTAAAAACTTCTATTGCACATTGTTGTTTATAACTAAAAACATACACCAACTGCAGACCACATTGTCCTAGTCAAAAAACAGATTTTTTTTGAGAGTTTTGACTGTTACTTCCCAAGACCAGAATTTGGTGATTCAATTAAAATTTCTGGTCTTGTTTCCAGCACTACAACGTCCACTCAATTACCTCTGACAAGGTGACAAGCAATGGTCAAAGTATACCAATTGTGTTCTTAACAGCTATTAATCAGATCCATCACCTTGGGAACAAATAGACTTTTTAACCTTCTAGTATTTTGTTGATTTATTTTGCAGTGCAGCGTCTTCAGCACTTTCAGATTTCTGCTGCTGTCCCACTCCACTCGCCTGTTGTGACCTCTCAAAAGGATAGAGTGGTTATAGGAGCTATTTTAGAAAAGAAAAGAGTTGGAATTAAACAGTGAGATTGACAGAAGTAAAAGAAAACAGCATTTAAACAGTCCAGCATCAAAAATAACTGAATTACTGAGCAAAATAACCATCAAAACCAGAACACTGAACTGAAACTGTAGTCAAAGTAATTACATTTATTTGCTTAGCAGATACTTTTATCCAAAGCAACTTAGAAAAGAGGTCAACATAATCAAGTACTTCAAAAATTAAGGCCCTAAAACTGCCTTGTTTTACTTTCCCTTGACAAATGCTGAAATTCTTTGTCTGTTTTATAATTGATCCTGTATACAAATGATGATCAAGAAGGACACAAATTATGTAAAAAAATGTAATCAAAAGCATTTACCTCTTTAAATACGGCTAATACCAGAGAGTAAGAATAAGAAAATATTTAGACTTACTAATGAGGCGGTGCTGAGTTGCTTTCTGTATCATAATCCAGGGAGCTCCAGCAACAACATTTGTGAATTTGATACATGGGATTTAGCTCAAAGTGCTTTATAAGATGTCAAAGAGATAGTTACATACACAAGTAAAACAAATTAAATTTAGATAAGAATGATAATAATAAATAATTAGTATACAAAAATTAATAATGCACACTTACATAAGATACATATTTAATTAAGAGAAATAGAGTCCTTAAATATAGAATTTGTTTTTAAGTCTCTAAATGACAGTCCAATGATAAGTTTAGTTGGCCTGGGTTACCAGAAGAAAAAAAATGTTCTGGGGTTCCAAAACCAAAGCACCACCCAGCCACCACTGAGCATTCTGCCTAACATAAATGTTCTTAAGTAGAACTGTGGGTCTCATGGCAGGTTGGGCTATCCATGTTCATTCAAAATCACAGGAGGCAGTGCAGGACTTTGGCCAGAACATGGTGGTGCAGAACATTACCACAGAAGAACCGGAAGGTTTTGACATATTTGTACAATTAACATAACAGAATCCTCAGAATTGACATGCCTTAATTTTCCAAAGCTGTAATTGTCTTAAGAGTGTGCCGAAACTCTCTGGAATTCCTTCCATGTGCCTGTCTGTATAATTCTACCAAGGTGAAGGTGATGAAGTAAGTGGATAAGAAAATGAATGGAATGATAAACTAATATATTTTTATTTGTATGTGTTTTAAGAGATTAATCTTTCCTATATTGTGTGCTTTTATCTCTAAGCTTAATGTATGCTTAATTCAAGAGCTCCAACATGTATGAATTTAGCATTTTGATCTTACAGTCACTACGTTAACTTTCTGAATATCCAGTATCTTAGGTGTTTGTTTTAAACTGACTGCCTGTCCTTGTGCTGCTTGTTTGTGCTAATGTTTCATTTATGTGCTTCTCAACTGTTACTTCTATAAGAATATGTGAGGCCCCCCACACAGCCCACGCATGATCTTTACCTTCTTGTACCTTTGCTGCAGTCTTGCATACTTATTTTACTTACAAGTATTTGTACATTTATTAACACAAGCTTACTTGCTGCTAGTGCTATTAATAGGAAAATCGGGCATTTTGTTGGAATTTTTATTCATAAATAATATCCAGTAATTATGAAAATACAGAATTTGTCACTTTTGATATTTCCCATGACAACAAAAGCTGGTCACTACACACTTGGCTTAAGTATTACTTTTAAAATTAGGCACAAAATGAATATATATTTCTGAAAATAAATCAAACATAACTTTTAAAGTGTAGAATTAGCTGATGCAGACATTTTTTCATTAAGTAATTGCAAAAACTACTTTGTTATCCTCTGGTTTCAGCACTGGAGCTTTTCCATTAACACAAGTGGAAATGCAAATGTGTTTTCTCTTCACATACAATCAAGTCAACAGAAAAGACCAAAGCATTATTTAGGGTGGTGGCCACAGTCGGACAAGTTGTGGAAGGGTAGCAGCCTGACAGTGAGTAGATTTAAAATACTGCCGTGTAGGAATCAAGCTACTATCTCCGTCATGAGACTTTCAATCCTTTGGCATCATGCTAAAACACTTAAATTCTTTATGGTAGTGAGACCTTTTATCCTCTTTCTACTTTTTTCTTGTTTGGGTCATTGCAAGCATCCAATTCCCATTCTAACTATAGGATAACAAGGCACCTTGATGCTCAGATAAATGTGAGCACCCAGTAAACTCCAAATTGCTGTGCGTATGTGGGGCGTCCATCCAGTCTCTCTGTGGACATAACGTTGACACAGGTTATGTATTTTAAAACCAGGTGTAAATGTAATCCAGCTAAACTATTGTAGTGCTAAACCACTGCAGTGCTTGCTGATGCAGAGTGACAATGGATTCTCTCTCTTTACATCATTCTTTTAAGTAGCTGTCCTTAAAAGGGTGACTCGCCATTCCTGCACTAACCTGAATTCATTTGTAATTTCTTCTTCATTTCCAGTCGTGTGGCAGGTTGATATCACTTCCTAGGATATGTTGCTGCTACCTGCTGAAGAAAAGTGATTTCTCTCTAAATCTTATTTTTTCCCTGTAATATTAAAATATGGGCTGCCATTTATAGGTTTCTCTGCAGGTGGCTCTGAATCAGCTCATTTCCCTGATGGAATACCAGCTTGTCTGTGCTGTTACACTGTACCGTAAATGGAGACAACCTATGCATGGCACATGTCATTTTAAAGGGGCTTTTTGAAAAAACCGACAGCAGTCCTAATGAAGAGGCTTCCCTTAAAATTTAACTTTGACTCTGCTGCTGTAACTGGAGATTTCATGATTGTGCTGCTGTTTTACAATTATTTTCAGTCACCTTGTGGCCCCCCTGGAAGTTTACTGCCATGTGGGCTATGAGTCCTTGGTTTAAAAATCAATGATCTACAACACCTTTAAAAAATTGTTAAGAATGATTACAACAACTTTATGTGGTAGTGAAGATAAATTCCTTACATTATAACTCAATAATTTAAGATTTTTAATATCTACCTGCATAGCGACACATCGAAAAAATAAAAATTCAATTAAAATAAAATAACTTTAATTTGTGGAATTCTAATTTTAAAATCTATACTAATAAAATGCAAAGCCCTCACTAACTCACTCATCACTAATTCTCCAACTTCCCGTGTAGGTAGAAGGCTGAAATTTGGCAGGCTCATTCCTTACAGCTTACTTACAAAAGTTAAGCAGGTTTCATTTTGAAATTCTATGAGTAACGGTCATAACGATCGACAACGTCCGCCATGTTAAACTTACTTATTTACGGCCCCATCTTCACGAAATTTGGTAGGCGACTTCCCTGCGCTAACTGAAACCAATGTACGTACTTATTTCGGTGGTGTGATGTCACTGTCGGCCGCCATATTGAACTTTCCAACGGTCTTTGTTACTTATGGGCCCATCTTCAAGAAGTTTGGTACGCGGGTTCTCAACACTAACTGAATCCTACTTACGTACATATATACGTCCATAGCCTGCAGCTCAGTCGCCGTGTGAGGCGGCGTTGGTTCTCCATCCCCACGCCTCCCACATAGTTGGCTGCCTGCCTATATATAAGGCCGTCTGTCGCTCCGGTCTCTTCATTCTCTTCCTTGCTTTGCCACTTTATTCACGTCTCCTTGCTGATAACTGCAGCCTTTTTATTTAATCCATGGCTTCTCCACTGTTTTATTGTTTGTTTATTACGATTATAGTTATTGTGTAGGTATTTTAGACTTAGTTTACATTGTTCAGGTACCCATTTCCTTTATCATTCCAACTGTACCCCCATTAACATGCCATTCGAGATGATCACCATCGATCAAAGAACTGTCACTTACCGAGTGGTTTCCATGCCCGGAGATGGCACCTGCCTTTTCCATTCTCTGTGTTACATATTGCATGGCCATATCAGGCTCACTCTTGATATCCGGAGGAACATTGTGTCTTATGTATTGAATGACTGGGACAGGTTCAAGGTGTGGACTGATGACGGTACAGGAGATAATTATACTACACAGGAGCACTATAAGAGTGAAATGCTTAAGCCCTTCACCTATGGTTCTGCATGTGAGTTGATGGCTGCCGCTGAATTGTTTGGTTGTCGCTTTCAAGTGTACCGAAATGGCCAAATATTTTACACCTTTGGACAACCGCCAATGCCTCTTAAACATCTTAGATTCACAGGTGACGATTTGAGTAGTGGACACTTTGATGTTTATGAATGTTTAAACTCTCAAAAGCTGGATGCGAAGTTATCGATGAAACCCATTTCAATTCAAATGCCTCCAATTTCCAGTAAGGCTGTGCTTCACAATAACAATTAATAAGTCTCAGGGACAGACCCTACAAAAGGTTGGCATTGATTTGAGGCAAGATTGCTTTTCACATGGCCAACTATACGTTGCATGCTCAAGAGTAAGCTCAGCGCACAGCTTGGTCATATTACAACCGGAGGGCTGAACTGACAACGTGGTATACAAAGAGATCCTTAACAAATAATTATTGATATATTTTCCCTCAGTTTGAAAAGGTTTACTTTTCTTCTTAATAAAAATTTTAAAGCAGTACTTAGCCGCTGCGAAGAGCGGGTATTTTGCTAGTACATATATAAATGCTTGCTAATTTTCTGATTGCTGGCATTAAACCGAATTGAATGGCTTTTCATCAGCTTTGCCAAAGAGGCTTACCGCGTCTTTTTACTTCCTTGTGTGCCTCATTTGTCAGTCTGAGTGAAAGCTGAGACATCAACTTCTCTGTCAGACTCTGACGAACTCTTAGTGGATTGGAGGAGTTGATCACTACAGATATATGTTGTTCTCTCATTTTCCAAAGCAAAGAAGTATACTGCAAAAAAATTGAGAATGCAATGATTGCTGAAGACATACAATAAATTTGTATCACATAAGATCTGCATATTGAAATGAGGTTATAACCACAATTCATTATTCTGCAGTTTACAACTACTTTTACATCAAAGTTCAATTCCTGTCTTTTTATTTTTTTCTCACACAAAAGTATATGAGTATTGTAGCTTTGCTAATAAATCTAATGACTAATCATATTTTCCTGTCATTAATAGACAATGTTTAATGTAAATAAAATAACTCAAAAATGGACAATGATGGGAAACTACATGAATCTAAATTAAGTTTGGCAAACATATACTATATTTATATAATCATATACAGTAAATACTGATCAGCCACAACATTAAAGCCATCTGCCTAATATTGTGCAAGTAACCCAAAAACAGTTCTGACCTGTTGAGGCATGGATGCCATAAGACCTCTGAAGGTATCCTATGGTACCTGGCACAAAGTCTTCTTATATAACACAAATGGAGACAATTACAATGATAATGAAATGCACTTGGATGATATGCAAAATCCCTCAACCAACACTACCATTTGTGAATTGTTAGCGGCTTCAGAAATGTTTATAAGTGTATTTGAAGTTTACAAATAATGGTTTATTATTTGCTGAATTTGGGGTAACAGTCGTTCAGGTAAAAGTCTGTGCTTTATAGGAACTGCTTACAGAGTCATTTTGATATTTACAGAACTATTACTACTAATGATTTTGCTCAAACTCAAAACTGGTTATACCAAACACTTCAATGAAGTACACTCTGTTATTTACCTGATGTGACCAAATTATCTCAAAACTATACTAATAAAACAGAAGCACATAAGCATTGTACTACATATACAGACAATATTAGACAAAATCAGTTAAAAAAATCTGTGGCTAACTATACTCAAAAAATCCTGAGAGCAATATAGGGTGGTCCAGATCTAATTATGCAATTTTCATTACGCTATAACTTATTAAGTTCATTACATAGAAAATCCCCCTGAAAAATCCTGGACCATCGAGAAGTGTGCGAACTCACGACATGAAGAATCATCTTCATTCCAAATTGGAATCGTCCCCGCATAAATCAAAGTCATCCAGATGATCTGGATCTGCATAATTAGTTCTGGACCACCCTAGAGTTATGGTTAGTACGTATACACAAACAAATCCTGAAGTGAATGACTTGTAGTTACTACATATTAACAAAAAAGTGAGCAGAGTTGCAGTTGTTAAATACACACATAAATAACCAGAATATCACAGGTTGCTACTGCTAAACATAACTCTAAACATATCACAAGATCTCTGGGTTCAGAAACTTAGTTTTGTAATATGATAGTAAGCATCGAACAAGATGTTAATAGATCCTTGCTTCATCTTACTCTAGGCGTGACAATTAATATAGTTAAAAACTATCTTCCCAGAATTATTGTATCTTTTTCAGAGCATTCTGATATTATTGTGGACAGCAAATGTTTCCAACAAATATGCTCTTAAGATTTGTCTGCCCGCTTACCAGGATAACACCTTCTGTATGGCCTTCATTCCACCAAGGAACTTCTACTCTCCTGCAAGTACTAGGACAGAACAATGACAGACGAGCAGTTCAGAGCTGCAATGCCCTTAACACCCAGGACTGTGGTCCATTACCCTGCTGTCAGTAGTTCCTTCTGACTTCATCCATATTTGACTATCACTGTATCCTTCCTATTGAGAGTGATTTCTTTTCCTCACCCCAATTGACCAGGCTGGTTTCCAGACCTTGGCAATAAAATAGAGCAAACATGCAAGCAACAAACAGGCGTTATTAAATTTTACTCTTCAAGCTTTATTGAAATGGATAGCATCATAAATAAAAGCAGAGTAAGTGTAGCAATACACACACTGTACCTGGCACTACTAGATGTTTAGTCTTTGTAGGCAGCACTTTTCTTCTATTGCTTGAAATGTCAGTCTTAAATCGGAACATTCTTGGTTTGATTTCCCCTCTCCTCACATCTTCTTTCTTCTCTTCTCTAATCAGCTCTTTTACTGATCTTATAAAGTTCTTTACCTGTATCCAAACTCCATAAACCTAAAACAATCAGTTGCTTTAGCTCATGCTTCTGACATCAACAACATGGCATGCATGTGCCATTTAGCAAACAGCGCAGCATGGATGTATAACTTAGAAACAGCTATTTAACCATACATTCCTTATGGTAGCAGCTCTCTATTATTTGTTTGAAATAAACCGGTTCTCATCTCTGATCAACAAAAACATGCATATTCTTGGACCTACAATACCACAAGACTTTGTACTTCTACATTTTAAGTAGAAGGTGTAATATGTTCAGGTAATTTTAAACAAACACAAAAGCATTAACAGACAAATTACAGCTCTTTTTACATAATAGGCTATTTCAGCATCTAAATATAATAAAGTGTCCTTGAAAAAGTCCACTTTTTAAATGTTACAAGAAAAGTTCTGCTCCTTCCTGTAATATTTATTTCTCTTCTTGGTGTACATTCTATTTGTTCTTCGCTGTTGTCATTTCAGACGTTTAGTCAAACAAATGGGGGTCAGTCTGCACTGCCTTTACTTACCACATCACCACAATCCCTTTATATATTAATAATTTATTTCATAAGAAGTTAAAATCAATTGTAACTTTGTCAGCAATTCAAAATGACCAAGTATTAAAAAGACCATTCTACAAAGATTTAAAGCTGAGGGTAGCATGATACTACCCTATCTTTTAGTTGCAAATATACATATGCTGAGGCTTTGGAAGGAGGCAAAAGACCATAAAACTAAACCTACTTGGTTACCAATGGAAAGTAAATCTTGTTTAGAATCCTCTCAGAATGCTTTGCCATGGGCTCCAATAAATATCACTTACTGTCAGTTTAGTAGAAATTTAGCAATGCAGCATTCACTCAAGATGTGGCACCGCTGTATGGCAGACATGTCCTTGTCTGTTGTCCCTGTGTCTGATAATCTTTATATTCCAGCCTTCTTAAATCTAGACAGCATTCAATTTATGACCGTCTTTAGGTATCTGAACCTTTATAAATTTCTGTATAGGTAAAGTGTACGTGTCCTTTGAAATCCAATGTATTAAATATATGATCATCTTAAAGAACAATGGGAAAGGGATCTTTCAGTGACAATTTCAGGTAAGGAATGAAATTCAGCCATGAGCAAAAATACATTACTCTTCAATCTTTGAAGAGCATACTGTAATTAATTTATCATATGGTTATCTCTTGTTTAAAATTGTCTTAAGCTGTTGTGAATCGAGTACACACACATAGATTATGTTTTTGTAGTGTGTTATATTGTGGGTTGAAATATTTGCATATCTCTCAAAACGTTTTGGATCAAAAGTTCTTTAACAATAATCCAAGTAACACCTGACATGATAAAATTTTACAGTGATAAGTCTCTTGTGATAATCATGCATTATGCTGCTTACATGAAGACTCATTTTGTTTAATCAGAAGAACTCACCCTCCATAACACAAATGGGAGAGAGATCTATCCATCCATCCATCTATCTTCATAACCAATTTTTCCAGAGAAGCAAACTTTGGGTCCAAGGAACGAAACGGCACCTGTACAGGGTGCCAGCGTATCACAGGGTGAACACACATTCCAACACTAGAGCCAATTTAGTATCACCAATCCTTCTAACCTGCATGTCTTTGGACTGTGGGAAGAAACCAGAGCACCTGGAGGAAGCCCATGCAGACACAGGGTAAACATGCAAACTCCATGCAAGGAGCAGCTGGTATATGAACACCAGCCTCCTTACTGTAAGGCATCACTATCAAAAAAACAATGTCTTTGTTAGGAACGTTTTAAATTTTTTTTCTGAATTTGAAGAACATTTATTATAATATTGTAAAATGCACAAGCCAAACCTTTATGTGGAACCACTTGAGACTGGGTTGTTTTGAAATTGTTCTCTGAGCCAGATAGTGTCCTCCATGGCTTCGGTTTTCCTCTCATAGTCCAACGACAGCTACAGTATCAGATCTATTGTTAGTTAACCATGACCTGTGATAAGTTGACTGACCTTCTAGGGCTGTAGCCTGCCTTGCACCTTCTTTCGTCAGGATTGACTCTGTCTCTAAAGAACCAGATTCAGAATATGGGTAAAAGGATTGTTACATTAATTATGTTAATTTGAAGTTACGTTATATTCATATTAAAAATACTGAATCAATTAATATCAGAATATTTCAAAACTGTGTCTCAATTACTTCAAATATTAAGACTAAAATTAAGGTATTTGTAAAAATGGCCTTAATTGTTAGTTGTTTTTGTTTTACTGTTATGATTACAAGCAAATATAAAACATGCTTTTGTGTTCTTTAAGGAGAGCAGAATTTTCTTTCTTCCTCTACTCCCATTTATAGCGTGTTTGTTTAGTCTCTTTCTAGCAGTGGATTTACAATATGCAGCTCGATGATGATTGAGGCTATGAATGCCTTTTGATCCTTTTATATTCTTGCAGACTTCTGATGAACATCTCATTCAGCACAGGGGATGAGTTTATAGGCTTGCTTGCTCTTCATTAATTGCCAACGATCTTGAATTTTCCCCAGTTCTAGAGAACCCTTTTACTTTGTGATAACTGACTTGAAATTTCTTTGAAATTAATTTGTATGCAGAATCTTTAAAAAAAATACTAGCTGAAATACCCAGCATTGCCTGAGAGGAAAATAAAAGTTTTTTTTTCTTTTTTAATTGTTTGAGGAAAATATAATTAAAAAAAATATAACTTTAAAAATAAATTAACAAACATTGAAGACTCACTAATGTGCTTGTATGTATGTTATCATCCAGCTGACGCTCGGAACCGGCCAACTCTATTTCATTTCAAAAGCAACAGGGGCATGGTGGTGCTCAAACATAAAGAATGCTGGCAGTCACCTCCAATTCGCCCTCAGGTGGTCGTTCCGAGTTTCAGCTGGATGATAACGTGCATACATGACCGCAAGATCACCCCCCTGGGTTAGGGTTGATTTCACCCTACAGTATTTTTAGTCGACCAATGAGAAACGTGTACCAAGTTTCATGAAAATCGCTCCAGCCATTCGGAAGTGATGCTGGAACATACATACACACATTGACTTTTATCTATATATATATATATATATACAGTCATATGAAAACGTTTGGGAACCCCTTTCAGCCTGCATAATAATTTACTTTCAACAAAAAAGATAACAGTGGTGTCTTTCATTTCCTAGGAACATCCGAGTACTGGGGTGTTTTCCAAACAAAGATTTTTAGTGAAGCAGAATTTAGTTGTATGAAATTAAATCAAATGTGAAAAACTGGGTGTGCAAAAATGTGGGTCCCCTTGTAATTTTGTTGATTTGAATGTAACTGCTCAATACTGATTACTTGCAACACCAAATTGGTTGGATTAGCTCGTTAAGCCTTGAACTTCATAGACAGGTGTGTCCAATCATGAGAAAAGGTATTTAAGGTGGTCAGTTGCAAGTTGTGCTTCCCTCTGACTCTCTTCTGAAGAGTGACAGCATGGGATCCTCAAAGCAAGTCTCAAAAGATCTAAAAACAAAGATTGTTCAGTATCATGGTTTAGGGGAAGGCTACAAAAAGCTATCTCAGAGGTTTAAACTGTCAGTTTCAACTGTAAGGAATGTAATCAGGAAATGGAAGGCCACAGGCACAGTTGCTGTTAAACCCAGGTCTGGCAGGCCAAGAAAAATACAGGAGCGGCATATGTGCAGGTTTGTGAGAATGGTTACAGACAACCCACAGATCACCTCCAAAGACCTGCAAGAACATCATGCTGCAGATGGTGTATCTGTACATCGTTCTATAATTCAGCGCAATTTGCACAAAGAACATCTGTATGGCAGGGTGATGAGAAAGAAGCCCTTTCTGCACTCACGCCACAAACAGAGTTGCAAGACAATGACCCATCACAGTTCGAAATCTACAAAGGCATTCATGCAGAGGGAGAAGTACAATGTTCTGGAATGGCCGTCACAGTCCCCTGACTTGAATATCATCGAAAATCTATGGGATGATTTGAAGCAGGCTGTCCATGCTCAGCAGCCATCAAATTTAACTGAAATGGAGAGATTTTGTATGGAAGAATGGTCAAAAATACCTCCATCCAGAATCCAGACACTCATCAAAGGCTATAGGAGGCGTCTAGAGGCTGTAATATTTGCAAAAGGAGGCTCAACTAAGTATTGATGTAATATCTCTGTTGGGGTGCCCAAATTTATGCACCTGTCTAATTTTGTTATGATGCATATTGCATATTTTCTGTTAATCCAATAAACGTAACGTCACTGCTAAAATACTACTGTTTCCATAAGGCATGGCATATATTAAAAGGAAGTTGCTACTTTGAAAGCTCAGCCAATGATAAACAAAAATCCAAAGAATTGAGAGGGGTTCCCAAACTTTTTAATATAAGTGTGTATATATATATATATATATATATATAGTGGAGACTGGCTCGGACACAGACAGGCAGACACACTCATGTCACCCAACACACGTTTATTTACAATACTATTTACAATTACGGTGCCACAAACCCCAAAGTCCAGGCCAACCACTCTGCCTCTTCGGACCGCCTCCTTCTCTCTTTCTATCACCTTGTCCTGCTTCCACCCGACTTCAGCCTCGAATGAAGGGAGGCGGCCCTTGTTATCCATACCCGGATGTGCTCCAGGTGTGCACCGGCAATCCCGCGGACACGCCCCAGTGTGGCAGAAATGCTGGCTGTCCTCCTGGAAGCACTCCGGGTGTTCCCGCTCTTCTTCCCCCCAGGACTTCATGGTGTGGCGGAAGTACTGGGGTCCAGGGTTCTTCGGGCAGGGGGACGTGGGCCCCTACAGGGTTGGGCTTCCAAGCCCTATATCCGTGGCCCCCAATACAACCAGGGCGGATGCCCCTTCGTGGTCTGGAGGAGGAATGAGCCCTCCTCCTGTCTTCCTGGGCATCCCGGCCGGGCATGAGCCCCGTCCGGGTGCCACTATATATATATATATATATATATATATATATATATATATATATATATATATATATATATATACTGTATATATGTGTGTATATATATAAAATTAAATATTACTTATTTGAAAATCACAAAGCAGCACAAAAATGTGAAAAATGGCAAAAGGATTTGACTTAAAAAGCAACCCAGAGCAAATTAGACCCACAATGTAATCCAGTAGTTTAAAACCAAGAACAGGAGTAAATACATTTTAAAAATCAAATAATGTACACTATATGAATTTCCATCAATGAACTACTAAAGAATCTACACCTTAATCTTTTAATATACTGTATCGGCTGAGGGCAGACCTTCAGCCATGATGTCTTGGGGTTTCTCCCACAAAGTACAAAGAACACAAGCAAATATTAAAACACAAGTTAACTCCACAGTGCTCCATTGCCATTGTCTTCATTTACTCAAAGGCTCCAATATAAGGCCATGTAGTAGTAACTTGGTCAGTTTATATAACTTAAAACCATGCACTGTCAGCAAACATTGAGAAGAAGAAAATAATAAGAAAGGTTTAGTAACATATGGTTTTAATTATTGCCACAAATCAGTCAATTTTTTATTTGTTACTTTACAGTACTTGTGCTTGTCAGTCATTTCAGTGTTTTTTGCCTATATTCATCAATGCAATGGTGAAATATTTACTAATATATAATATTGTTTGATGCTGGAATATACAATAGTTAAACTAAAGAAGAACTAAGTCAAATGTGAACAGTTAAATGCCACAAAACTAAAGCACACTCACAAAACTTAGTAAATTGACTAAGTAATGAATGATTTTTCATTCTTTTACCTAAAGTTAACTACTGAATTGTTTTATGTCAACGTTGTCGGAAGTTCAAAGGGCACAGAACTTTCCATCTATCCATCCATTCATAATCAAACCCATTAAATCCTGTCAGGGCTTCAGTGTGAAAGGACATACTAATTTGAAAATATTATAGAACTCCCTTCTTACTGCTTTTAGGCTGATTTGCTAAACTTTTGCAATTTTCCTTCAAAAATTGTAAAATGTCCATAGACAACATGGTGAATGTAAAATGAATTCTTTTATTTACTATATGAAGGTGATCTCACAAAGATTTCTTCCAAGATATATGCATATATACATATATATATAATTTATTAATTTTAATCAGTTACAGTACATGCAGAAATGGTATCTTTTAAAGATTCAGCCCATAATTAGACAGTCGCACTTTATTGGTTGCCATGGTTCCTTTAGTGTATGAAAATCTTGCAGTCTTCTGTGTCATCAATTTGCAGCATATTAAAGAATTTAATCAAGAGTTTTGAGAGCATCACTTTAAGGGAGAATGGACTGATTTCTGCTCTTACAGTTAGCTTCAAATCTTTGATATCCTGGTTAATAAAAGCATAATAATTCAAGTGGTTCAGTCATTAAGAGTGTGAGTGGAAGAGTCATCTCTTTGCCTTTTTACCGTTTTGTTTTATAATGTAAGATTTGTTGGTTTAGGTTACTATCAGATTACTGTAAATATTATGATCATGATAATCAGATTTTAAGACTAGTGGGACTGTGGTGCTTTGCTCAGGACTAGTACCTGCTTGGTGTAGAGTGCTGCCCAAATAGCCATATGCATCTCTGACCCTGAACATGATAAGCCATTTAGGAAATGGAAGAGAGGATGGATGAATGTGATACACTTTTAATAAACACAGACAGGTGACACTAGTCTGTGTATTGCCCCGTTCAGACTGCAATCTTAGACTGGCATTGACCTGAGATGGTTTCAAGTATAATATTTTTTAAAGGACATCTTATGTCAACTTTTGTCAATTACTCTTTATGTAAAGTGAGTAGGCACCGTACATGGAATTAGCAAAATGCAAACACTGAAGATATTTTAAAGACAACTAACTTGGACAGAGGAGCACACGCCTTGAGAAAACATCAGTGATGTAGTACAAACTGAGTGTAACTCATGAGATTACATGCTAAATAAAAAAAAAAAATTGAATTAACACTTTTATTTGAATCTTAAGTAACCCCTAAAAAGATATGTGAAGTAGATATCCAGTTTTTGATCATCGCACACAACTACAGTGCATCCAGAAAGTATTCACAGCGCATCACTTTTTCCACATTTTGTTATGTTACAGCCTTATTCCAAAATGGATTAAATTCATTTTTTTCCTCAGAATTCTGCACACAACACCCCATAATGACAACGTGAAAAAAGTTTACTTGAGGTTTTTGCAAATTTATTAAAAATAAAAAAACTGAGAAAACACATGTACATAAGTATTCACAGCCTTTGCTCAATACTTTGTCGATGTACCTTTGGCAGCAATTACAGCCTCAATTCTTGTTGAACATGATGCCACCAGCTTGGCATACCTATCCTTGGCCAGTTTCGCCCATTCCTCTTTGCAGCACCTCTCAAGCTCCATCAGGTTGGATGGGAAGCGTCGGTGCACAGCCATTTTAAGATCTTCCAGAGACGTTCAATCGGATTCAAGTCTGGGCTCTGGCTGGGCCACTCAAGGACATTCACAGAGTTGTCCTGAAGCCACTCCATTGATATCTTGGCTGTGTGCTTAGGGTCGTTGTCCTGCTGAAAGATGAACCGTCGCCCCAGTCTGAGGTCAAGAGTGCTCTGGAGCAGGTTCTCATCCAGGATGTCTCTGTACATTGCTGCAGATATCTTTCCCTTTATCCTGACTAGTCTCCCAGTCCCTGCTGCTGAAAAACATCCCCACAGCATGATGCTGCCACCACCATGCTTCACTGTAGGGATGGTGCCAGGTTTCCTCCAAACGTGACACCTGGCATTCACACCAGAGTTCAATCTTTGTCTCATCAGACCAGAGAATTTTCTTTCTCATGGTCTGAGAGTCCTTCAGGTGCTTTTTGGCAAACTCCAGGCGGGCTGCCATGTGCCTTTTACTAAGGAGTGGCTTCCGTCTGGCCACTCTACCATACAGGTCTGATTGGTGGATTGCTGCAGAGATGGTTGTCCTTCTGGAAGGTTCTCCTCTCTCCACAGAGGACCTCTGGAGCTCTGACAGAGTGACCATTGGGTTCTTGGTCACCTCCCTGACTAAGGCCCTTCTCCCCCGATTGCTCAGTTTAGATGGCCGGCCAGCTCTAGGAAGAGTCCTGGTGGTTTCGAACTTCTGTCCACTTACGGATGATGGAGGCCACTGTGCTCATTGGGACCTTCAAAGCAGCAGAAATTTTTCTGTAACCTTCCCCAGATATGTGCCTTGAGACAATCCTGTCTCAGTGGTCTACAGACAATTCCTTTGACTTCATGCTTGGTTTGTGCTCTGACATGAACTGTCAACTGTGGGACCTTATATAGACAAGTGTGTGCCTTTCCAAATCATGTCCAGTCAACTGAATTTACCACAAGGTGGACTCCAATTAAGCTGCAGAAACATCTCAAGGATGATCAGGGGAAACAGGATGCACCTGAGCTCAATTTCGAGCTTCACGGCAAAGGCTGTGAATACTTATGTACATGTGCTTTCTCAATTTTTTTATTTTTAATAAATTTGCAGAAACCTCAAGTAAACTTTTTTCACGTTGTCATTATGGGGTGTTGTGTGTAGAATTCTGAGGGAAAAAAATGAATTTAATCCATTTTGGAATAAGGCTGTAACATAACAAAATGTGGAAAAAGTGATGCGCTGTGAATACTTTCCAGATGCACTGTATAAAATGTCAATCTCATTTTCAGGTTGGGGAGCAAGCACTGGCACAGCACATTGCCGCACCCACCACATGACGAAAGCAGCTTGCGATCCCAGTTGTCAACCCCCCAGGCAGACACTCAGTCCAGTCTCACACCCCAGAAATGACAATCTATCTGCCACAGCCACATGTTATGTGGGTGTCCCCTTGGTCTGGTACAGTTGCTCAGGTTCTCAAAATGCAGGTAATGCGCTTCATTCAGGACTCAGTGAGGAACCGCTCGTTCAATACAAAGTCAAATCAGCAGTATCCAAGGATTTCCCGAAAAGAGACACAGTACTGAAGGAGTTTGGTCTTCATCTCAGGCCACTGGATAGCGTTTATACAGTATTTTATTTCCATAATGCAAAACAGGAAGCACCAGAACTCTAAAGACTTGGACCTTTGTCCTTTTGCAGAGATACCGGGGGCGCTACATACCCCTTTCCAGTGACCTGATGACCCCCTCCCATGCTCTCCCAATACGTCTACCAACTTAAATAGGAAGTGTCACCAGAGACATGAATGCCACTTCCAAAGTAAGTAAACCTCTCAATGCGGTAAACACTCTCTCCGCGCACAGACATACTGCTAATGGCTGTGCCCAAGAGGTCATTAAAGGCCTGGATCTTGGTTTTTATCCAGGACACTCGCAAGCCCAGACACTCAGTCTCCTCGCTCTATCAGAACCTCCATTGACTTTGCGAAGATTATTCCATAGTCTCCAAAGTAAAGTTCAGCGAATCTTTCTTTAGCAACAGATGCCCCACAGCCGCTGGACCTAATGACCCTGCCCAACACCCAGTCCATGCAAGCACTGAACAGAGTAGGAGCAAGAACACACCCCTGAAGAATCCCAGAATAAACTGAGAAACATGTAAAGGTTTTGCCTCTACTCTGCACAGCACTCACAGTACCAGTGTATGATCATAATATCCAGCAACTTGGGGACATCTCAAGAAGTCTCAGGATGTTCCACAGGACAGCTCATTCAACTGAGTCAAATGCTTTATGAAAATCAACAAAGGCTACAAAGAAACCCTGATGATATTCGTATTTATGCTCGACAAGAACCCTAAGTGTTAGGATGTGGTTGATGGTAGACTTCTTAGTCGTAAAACCAGATTGTTTTGGTCGCTGGTAGCTGATCAAGTGATCATTGATCCTATTGAGGATGACCCTAGCAAGGACATTACCCAGCACCAAGGGCATGTAGTTGCTGCAATCCTAGTGATCACCCTTCCCTTTACAGATAGGGACAACAAGTCTTGTTTTCCAGTCAGTTGGGATGACTGCCATCTCCCAAATGGAAGCAAAGTTTGATTGAAATGCAAGGAGGACAGCCTTACCACCAGCCTGGAGAGGTTCACCCCAGATACCACAGATCCCTGCAGGGGTTTTCTATTATTCAGGTATTTTAAAGGTTTATTTACTACTGTTAAGATATGACTAGAATATTTTGTGAAAGATGATGCTGTTTTTAATTTCAAAGAATGCCCCTAATAATGATCACATATCTATTCATGGTTTAATAGCTGAATTAAATGTCACAGAAGTTTTTTTTATTCAAATGTATTTTTAAAAGACAACTTTACTTGCTGTGTATACAGGTGTCCTGCTCCAAACTACACAAAAACCAGTTAATGGGTGGCGAGTTGAGAGAAACTATTAAAAGAACTGGGACATACAGCACTGATTGTGGAGGAAGTAGATGTAGAAGTGTTATAATAATCTAAGCAGAGATACAGAAATGGAATACTAAAAGTGACTTTTATTTTGATCCTGCACTTTATTTTTGAATATAACTGGATTGATATTGAGAGGGAAGAGAAAGACATTTGCTAAAAATTTTGGCTTTATGAGCTCTTCTGTAGAGGAACAGCATAGGATCCTCAAAGCAACTCTCAAAAGATCTGAAAAGAAAGATTGTTCAGTATCATGGTTTAGGAGAAGGCTACAAAAACCTATCTCAGAGGTTTAAACTGTCAATTTCAACTGTAAGGAATATAATCAGGAAATGGAAGGCCACAGGCACAGTTGCTGTTAAACCCAGGTCTGGCAGGCCAAGAAAAATATAGGAGCAGCCTATGCGCAGGATTGTGAGAATGGTTACAGACAACCCAGAGATCACCTCCAAAGACCTGCAAGAACATCTTGCTGCAGATGGTGTATCTGTACATTGTTCTACAATTCAGCGCAATTTGCACAAAGAACATCTGTATGGCAGGGTGATGAGAAAGAAGCCCTTTCTGCACTCACACCACAAACAGAGTTGCTTGTTGTATGCAAATGCTCATTTAGACAAGCCAGATTCATTTTGGAACAAAGTGCTTTGGACTGATGAGACAAAAATTGAGTTATTTGGTCAGAACAAAAAGCACTTTGCATGGTGGAAGAAGAACACCGCATTCCAAGAAAAACACCTGCTACCTACTGTCAAATTTGGTGGAGGTTCCATCATGCTGTGGGGCTATGTGGCTAGTTCAGGGACTGGGGCCCTTGTTAAAGTCGAGGGTTGGATGAATTCAACCCAATATCAACAAATTCTTCAGGATAATGTTCAAGCTTCAGTCACAAAGTTGAGTGTTATGCAGGGGTTGGATATTCCAACAAGACAATGACACAAAACACAGTTCGAAATCTACAAAGGAATTCATGCAGAAGAGAGAAGTACAATGTTCTGGAATGGCCGTCAAAGTCCCCTGACTTGAATATCATCAAAAATCTATGGGATGATTTGAAGCAGGCTGTCCATGCTCGGCAGCCATCAAATTTAACTGAACTGGAGAGATTTTGTATGGAAAAATGGTCAAAAATGTATGCACCTGTTTAATTCTGTTATGATGCATATTGCATATTTTCTGTTAATCCAATAAACTTAATGTCACTGCTGAAATACTACTGTTTCCATAAGGCATGTCATATATTAAAAGGAAGTTGCTACTTTGAAAGCTCAGCCAATGATAAACAAAAATCCAAAGAATTGAGAGGGGTTCCCAAACTTTTTCGTATGACTGTATATGTAAATTTATATATAGGTTTTTTTTTGTCAAATTATGCTAATTACAAGCCAGGTGTGTGTGTGTGTGTTATTGTAGTCATGCTAAATATATAAGGGGCTCCTACATACAAATAACATTAACATTAGACATTAAGAACCTTGCCCTAAAATGTAAAGGGATGTCCCACAAACGTCATGATTTATACTCGATTTTGTCATTACAGTTGGCTTAATATTATAGCAATTTTCGACCGCCAGTCTGTTTAATGCTTTTGAACTAATTTTATCACAGTTAATTAACATGTTCTCATAATAAAGCTGCCTTCAACGATGGCAAATACGCCTAATGCATATGCTTAATGTTAGTTGCCTTAGTGTGTAGCCCATGTCTTTTATGTATAAAATGGATGTGCTGTGTCTTGTATGACATAACCGGCAGTGTCAGCTTTGGATCTTTTGCAGGATATCGCCAATGGCACGCTACACGAAAAGACAGATTTCACGCGTCATGATGATTTTTTGGTGAAGAATGGCTTATAAGCTTCTTGGGGCCATCTTCTTGAAGTTGTGTGTTGAATTGGAACCTCATTACAGAGACCATCATGGAGAAATCACATGATCCCTGTTCCATTACAGATTTTTGGGTATTTAGCAGCATGTGATTTTCAGAGTGAACTGGCTGACCAGTCAGGAATCTCACAGTCATCCCTGAGGCATATCCTGCCATCTATGTGGGATGGTAAAATTCCGATGCTACTCAGATACAACCAATTTCTTTATAGTCAGGGTGAGCAAGCTGAAATCAAAAGGTAATTTGCAGAGTTTACTGATTTTCTTAATGCAATCTGTGGAGTTGACTGCACGCTTGTTGCAATAAAGACACCATCACAGAATGGATTTGATTTTGTAAACACAAAGCACTTTCATTCAGTTAATATACAGTTAATACATTATGCTCAAATGTGTCTGATTAACTTTGTTGCAAGGTGGCCCGGCTCAACCCACAATTCCTATTTTTTATCAGATAGTGTGGAAAGCAGACTTCAAGTATACTGCTGTGTGTGATGGCTGGCATCTTGGTAAATATGGCTAATTAATAGGATTGCTATTAAATTCAATGCATTAAAAACAACATGTATGATCTTCCTTTCAAATGATAGCAGGTACCACTTCAGAGCTTGGCTCCTCACACCACTCTGCCGCTGTCACTTGCTCCCATTGTTGTTTTGTGACTCCTATAGACAAACCAGAAAAAGGTTTTTGGGTTTCTCCATTTCATACAGTAATGCCTCAAGTTCACATTCATTGAAGTTTCATTTTCTGTGTTTTCCCGTGGTTTATAGTAAAGCCATCATTCAGAAACAAGTATATTTTAAGCAATGTATGGTTACTGATGAGAGGCTTGTGGATAAGCACATACTTTTAAGTTGATTTGAGATTTATAAAGGAACTTGTCGTTGTACATATGATTTTATAAATGCAATTTTTTGGCCTAAGCTGTTTACTGCCTTTTGAGTGTAAGCAACATTTTAGCCTGGAATCTAAGCAAGGTTTTACACATAAGGCCCCAGCTCTTTGCAGCTATGAATTGGATTAAGAGAGTCCAGAAATGGACATGCAGTAGGACTTCATGTAGCAGGTACAGTGTAGAAATAAGGTGACATGACTCCCAGTAGAGATTGCAATTATGTTTCCATTTTCTGAATGTATTTTTTCCATTACTGGGACACAGGGATCCTGAGCCCGTTTTTTCTAACCTAACATATGTGCCTTTGGAGTGAAAACAGAGTGCTTGGAGAACATCTGCACGGTTACAAAGAGAACATTTAAACTTGACACAGAAGGTGACTGGGCCAACAACTAACTTAAATAGAAGGGCAGGGGCCCTAACCACTTTGCTACTCACGTGCTTATGTATTTACAAACTGTACTTCTGCTAAAGTGTTTAACTCACACAGGTTTTTTTTTGGAGTATTCCTTGATGTATCATTGACACAGAGATTTAAAAATGCCTGTAAAGAACATCCTAAAGAGAAAGGTGGAGCATTGAGTATTTGAAATTAAAGAAGCATACCTTATTTTCAGCCATATGCGTATAACACTGTAATAGCCTGATTATATATTCAATTAGCTGCCTGTGCTTGTTTTGTTGAAGGGCTGGTGTAACTTGAAAAGGAGGAAGCAGTCTCGCCCAAAGACAACATGTTTCAGTGAAGGAAATGAGAAAAAGCATTACAACTGAAAGAGTGAGAGACCAGCCAGTTCAGAAGCTACATTTACAGCAGACCTGGAGATGGCAGCATTCCAAATGTGCACTCTGGGGACATATGCCTGTCAATGCATTTAACCTCACATAATGGCTACCACTAGGAGCAGGTTAGCCAAGTGTTTAGCACTGGAGCACTCCAGGAGACTGAGCTTGAACCCAGATCCAGGGACTGTATGTGTGTAGACTTTGCATATTCTGTCCAAGCCTCAGTTGGTTATCTCCAGGTCCTACCATTTTCCACTCATCAAAGCCATGCTTGTGTGTGTGTTAGGTGTAAATTGGCCACGTGTGAGTGAGGGTAGGAGTGTGCATATGGGTGTACACCATCTAGGACTGATTCCAACCTTTTGTCCAGATGAGCTGTAGCTGTTTTGACCCAGAAATTGATTAAGTGTCTTTAAAAATGAATGTATACATAATGGTTTATCACAGTTATGGCAGATAATGATATTAGTTATATGTCATAATTTTCAAAATTTCAAGCAGTCTCTTACCTGTGACCTAGGAAACCTTTTTAATATTATTAGCATTTTTTTTAAAGACCTACTTTTCTCTGGTCACTCTAATGGGAAGCAAGGGAGCTCAGTGTGCTCAGACACATCGTGCCTTGTAGTGCACATCTGCGGATACGGGCTCCTTGTTCCCACAGCAGCGCCTTCAACACAAAACGGTAAGCACCATTCTTTTATTCATAAAAGCTCAGGGCAGCGAAGGAGCAGTACAGGAGAAAGCTGGAGCAGAAGTTGCAGAATAACAGCATGAAGGAAGTGTGGGATGGGATGAAGATCATCACTGGCTACAGCTCGAAGCGGGGTACCACCATCGAGAGAGACGTGAAGAGAGCAAACCAAATGAACAACTTCTTTAACAGGTTTGACCACCCTAACCCACTCTCACTCTCACCTCGGAGTATTGCACCCTCCACACATCCTTCTGCTGATACCAGCATAGGAAAGACATCCCCACCCATAATTACAACAGCGCAAATGAGCAGAGAGCTGAGGAGACTTCGTGCCAGCAAAGCAGCGGGTCCAGATGGAGTATCGCCACGACTGCTGAAGGTCTGTGCATCGGAGCTGGGGGATCCTCTACAGCGCATCTTCAACCTGAGCCTGGAACAGGGGAGAGTCCTGAGGCTTTGGAAAACATGTTGTATCACCCCAGTCCCAAAGGTATCACGTCCTAGTGAGCTGAATGACTTTCGGCCTGTTGCTCTGACATCACATGTGATGAAGACCATGGAGAGGCTGCTGCTTCACCACCTCAGGCCATAGGTTCAACACGCCCTTGACCCTCTGCAGTTTGCATATCAGGAGAAGGTGGGAGCGGAGGATGCCATCATTTATATGCTACACCGATCCCTCTTTCACTTGGACAGAGGCAGTGGTGCTGTAAGAATTATGTTTCTAGACTTCTCTAGCGCCTTCAACACAATCCAACCTCTGCTCCTTAGGGACAAGCTGACAGAGATGGGATTAGATTCATACCTAGTGGCATGGATCGTGGACTATCTTAAAGACAGACCTCAGTATGTGCGTCTTGGGAACTGCATGTCTGACATTGTGGTCAGCAACACAGGAGCGCCACAGGGGACTGTACTTTCTCCGGTCCTGTTCAGCCTATATACATCAGACTTCCAATACAACTCGGAGTCCTGCCATGTGCAAAAGTTCGCTGATGACACTGCTATCGTGGGCTGCATCAGGAATGGGCTGGAGGAGGAGTATAGGGACCTAATCAATGACTTTGTTAAATGGTGCGACTCAAACCACCTACACCTGAACACCAGGAAAACCAAAGAGCTGGTGGTGGATTTTAGGAGGCCCAGACCCCTCATAGACCCAGTAATCATCAAAGGTGACTGTGTGCAGATGGTGCAGACCTATAAATATCTGGGAGTGCACCTGGATGATAAATTAGACTGGACTGCCAATACTGATGCGCTGTGCAAGAAAGGACAGAGCCGGTTATACTACCTTAGAAGGCTGGCGTCCTTCAACATCTGCAATAAGATGCTGCAGATGTTCTATCAGACAGTTGTGGCGAGCGCCCTCTTCTACGCAGTGGTGTGCTGGGGAGGCAGCATTAAGAGGAAAGATGCCTCACGTCTGGACAAACTGGTGAGGAAAGCAAGCTCTATTGTTGGCATGGAGCTGGACAGTTTGACATCTGTGGCAGAGCGAAGGGCGCTCAGCAGGCTCCTATCAATTATGGAGAATCCACTGCATCCACTTAATAGTATCATCTCCAGACAGAAGAGCAGCTTCAGCGACAGACTGCTGTCACTGTCCTGCTCCACTGACAGATTGAGGAGATCGTTCCTCCCCCAAACTATGCGACTCTTTAATTCCATCCGGGGGGGTAAACGTTAACATTTAACATTATACATAGTTATTGTCTGTTTTTCACCTGCATTATTATCATTCTTTAATTTAATATTATTTATTGTATCAGTATGCTGCTGCTGAAGAATGTGAATTTCCCATTGGGATTAATAAAGTATCTATCTATCTATCTATCTATCTATCTATCTATCTATCTATCTATCTATCTATCTATCTATCTATCTATCTATCTATCTATCTATCTATCTATCTATCTATCTAAAAGCAGAAATGTTTAGTGCAGTGCTACTTTTACTTAAATTGGTAATGCTCAAGGCTGTACATTACCACATAACCTCCCCTGCAAGATTTCAGTTTGCATGGTCAGGACAAATAATCCACCACGAGATTATTCTATCCTGACACACAGTGTATCTGAAATCTTTACGGTTGGAGTGATAAATACTAACGGGCCACACATGCATTTGAATGTCTCATTCATTGCATCCATTGCAATAGGTCACTCTGTACAACGAACCAAATTCAGCTGACAAAATGTAATATTTAAACTACCCATTACCCATTTAATAGCTAGTCGTTCCTTTTCCAACACCGCATATTTCATTTCTCTACAAAACAGCTTTCGACTGATAAATAAAATAGGTTTCCTTTCTTCTCCTTTTCCCTGCATTAAGGCTGTGCCCAAACCTTCCTCTGAGTTATCACCCTGTAAAACAAAAGGTTTGGTAAAGTGAGGACAGTACAATAATACATTTTCACAGACTTTTTTCAAAGTATTAAAAGCATTTTCACATTTCTCCGTCCACTTGATGTTTCTTGTGGCTTGATCTTTTAGCAGGTCAGTAAGGAGTGCCCCAATACTTGAAAAGTTCAGCATGAACTGACGATACCACCTTACCAGCTCCAGAAAAGACCGGACCTGTCATTTTGTTTCAGGCTGTGGACAATCCTTGATGGCAGCCAATTTGTCTATTTAAGGATGGATGATACTGTCCCGTGTGGTGTAACCCAGTATTACACCTCTTCCTTGACAATAACTCTCTTTTCTGGGTTAAGACCAAACCAGCTGCTTTTATGTGGTCAAAAACTGCATTAAAGTGCTTTAAGTGTTCTTCCCGGGACTTGCTATACACTACCACATCGTCAATCCATGGTCTAGCATAGGTTTCTGCTCCCTACAGCATTTTGTCCATCAGGCATTGGAAACTGGTGGCTGTGCCATGTAAACCAAATGGCATTGCGGTGAACTGGTAAAGGCCCCCGGGTGCTCGAAATGCGGTAAATGGCTTGGACTCATCTGTCCGTAGTACCTGTCAATAACCTTTACATAAATCAGTTTTTGTTAGAACTTTTGCATCCATCTGCTCTACTAATTCATCTACCCATGACACAGTCAAAAAGCAGATATTGCATTGACTTTTCAACAGTCTACACAAAAATGCATTTGCCCATTTTTTCTTTGGCACAAGTACCAGGGGACTACACCATTCACTCACCGATGGCTCTACAATTCTTGTTGTTTTATTTGTTCCGGTCCTTCCTTGAAGCCCTCCTGTTAATGTGCAGGGATATGAAAATATGCCGTTCTCACCGGATGTGGGGAGGTAAGTTGAATGTCATGCTGTGTAAGATCAGTCTTACCAAGCAGAGCTCAAAACAAACCCACAGGAATGATTCTTTGAACATCCCCTCTCAGTTTGTCACTCAGGTGTTCCAGCGAGGGCAGCACTCCATCATTTGCTCTGGAGGGCAAATACTGTTCCTCTGCCTCATCCTCCTCCAAGACACTTAGGATAATAAACTGGAAGGAAGGATAAGTATTTTCATACCAAGTCTTTACCATATTTATATGAAATGTTGATTTTGGCTTCCGTGGATGGTCTGGCATCTCAGTCTTTTAAGTGACATGACCTTTCTGTGCTATCACCGTATAAGTCCTTTGCTACTTAGCTACTAGGCTGCTCTCAGAAGTTGGCAGCAACAATAGTATCTTTTGTTCAACAGTGAGATTATGTTCACTTATGGCTTTGTCATACCATGACTTCTGTTTAGCTTGTGCCTTCTCCATATTCCAAAGCAGGTGAAGTTGATTCCCTATCGCTTCTGCTTCCTAACTGGACAGATAAGATATTCCTGAAGCTTATGTTAGACTGTGATAATTGTTTCCTTAATATTTTTGAACAGTATTGGTGTGGACTGCTTATGTGAGTTCTCCTCCTTTCTCAAGAGTCAATGCCCATCCAAGCAGCAGTGTATGCCAGGCAGCCACAAACCATGAATGGAAAACTTGAGCTTCACAAGATACACTTGTGCAAGCACCCTAAGGCCAACCTGGAGTTTCCTGTTTAGACTTAAGACACTGAGGTTGAGAATTCCAGATTCTCAAAATGTTTCAGATGGTTATTAAACTAGAGTCCAAGGATACTTATTTATTTGTATATCTTCTCCTTTTTGTTTTTGATATTGTTGTATACAATGGCAATGCAATTTCTACCGCATGCATTGTATTTGATTTTTATTCACAGTATTTGCTGCTTCTTAATGTGTGAAAAGGTGAATGGAATTCTCCTCAGGAGGAATATTATCCAGTTCTTAGTATCACTTCTATAGTACGGTTTTTAACAATCAACAGCTTCCAGCTTGTGATCACCATTAAAATGCTGCTTTGAGTGCACTTTCAAAAATGGGAGCTAATTGCAGCTATGGCTTGGAGTGCAGTTAAATTAGCCTGCAAGAATGTGACTGTTATACAAAATTAAGTTTAGTCACTCCGACAACTAAATAATGATAGAAGTAAATACAGAATAGCATGAATCTTGGGGAAAGCAATGTTCACATTTTATACAATTGAATATCCTCATCTGAAATGGAAGGAATGTTCTTTAGGAATGTACAGACTTTGAAAATTTTTGCAAGCATAGAAAAGATAAAAACTTACATGATATGGTGTACAGTATATGTAAATTGTGTGTGTGGTGTACATGGATGTATACCTCTGTATCTATTAAGCATGATTTCTGTTAGTTTGCCTTTCAATCTGGGTTCAATTCCTACACATTACATTTAACTATTTCTTGAATTAAGCATTTATATTATTATTTTTGTCTTGGCCTCAAATTGCTCTGTGTGGGGGTATATTGTCTCTGGAGTTATTTGTTGCACTTCATTTGCACAATAAAAAAAACACAAGATACAATATACCAAGATGCTTTCCAGTGCTAAAAATTGTTATACACTAACTAGTAAATAAAGAAATAACATTTGGTAATATATATTTCCTCTTTCTTACTACAACTACAACTCCAGATACCTCAGCTAGAAATATAAATATAAATGCACAAACACATTGTTGAAGGTATTCAGACCCTTTAAACATTTTCAGATGTTTCAGGTTCATAAATGAAATTTGTACATCTTCCAATATGTATTTTAAAGAGACAGTTATTTGTCAGCACATATTTTAAAGTAAAAAATGTATACAGTATGTATTGAATCGGCCACAAGACAGGAATCAACTTTGCACAAGATGCCAGTCCAGTGCAAGACAAATTACATTAATTCATTAATTTATTCACAAGTCATTGCCAGTAATCCAGTTTATGAGGAGCTAGAGGAGGGACTAGCTGAACATCATAATCTGCACAATTCTAATTAGCCGTGGACAGGCTGCCAGTCCACTGCACATTTGTACAGTATGTAAATTGCAACATTCAGAGATACATTGCTACAATTTCCTGTTCACTACTGTTTGGGGCTCCTGGGAGGATGAGCTGTCACATTCATACATTTGTACTGCAAAAAGCCAAAGCATTTTCTCTCAGTTACTAAGTAAGCAAGTGGTAATGCCTGAACAGCTACTTTGGATTTCTAAATCTTGTACCCCCTACCCACTAGAACATGTTGTCTCAAAAGTTACTCTCATAATAAATGAATAAATTCAAGAAAAGAAACTTACCCAGGGTTTCTAAAACATCAAAAAAATCTTATATTTTATATGGTGATACAGTATACTTAAAAAGGGATTATCCTCCTAAACAACTTTTGAATTATATAGTTTAACTGCCGAAATATACTGTATAGTGTTTCTTACAGGCAGGTTAAGATCTTTTTTCAGGTTCAGACAGTATCTCAGAGATGAGAAGTGCCTTGCCTTGAAGCCAAGTCCATCTAAAATTACTAGAATGGTTAGTGTGCCTATCCCGATTCATAAAAAAGCTTCAGCTTTGCTTGTAAGCAGTTTTACTAATGGATGAAATTTTTAAAAAGCAATAAAGATATGAGTTTTAAAATAATCATAGATTAAATGTTTAATATTGTATTTGCTGTCCTTATTACCTTAGCAAGAGTTGATGAAAAAATAAAAGATGCTGAATCCATTTTGATAAGTTTCCCTCTAATAGTGTGGGATTTGTTACTCTGTTGGATTACCAAATAATTTTTTTTTTGCATCGGGAAGTATCCAACTTCTCCACTCATGTTGTACTGGCCTGTGGATGTCTTTTAAAACCTGAAACAGAAAATAAAAATGCTTAAAATGAGAATTATTTTATAAAACACAGAACGCTGTCAGGAATATAGCCTTGTTTTTTTAATTTAAAAAAAAAAAAACCTAGCGTAATGGTTTGGTGGACACATGTACTTAACAATATGGAAGAGATATCATCAAACCAGTCACTAATGTTAAAATGATTACTGCATTCACCTACAACTCGTAATTTTCAAACTCCAACTTGGAAAATGGAAAGAAAACATGTCCTGACCTCGGAATTCCTACTCAGAAACTCAGTCCTGGTCACCCAAGTCCGAATTTGTCTGATTTCAGATGATGATGCCAATCCAAAATGGCGACCTACACTGCTATCAGTAAGTACAGTAACACTTTAAAGGTTTCATGTGTTTATTAGAACTTACTCTTAATGAAGAACCTCAATCCATAATACTGAACTTTTTTTTTATTTATAATTTTATTGTTTGTATTATAATCATTCTATACAAACAGTTCAATTTTTACAAAAAATAGGATAGAAAACAAATCAACCCCTACCCCTGAGAAAGAGAGCATGGCCAAAGGAGTAAAACTTAAAGCTTGTAAAAATACATAAATTGATGAGTTTAATAGGCAGATAAAGATAAATGGAGACGAAAAAGAAATGGGAAGAGAGTTACTTCCTCAGTGCTTTAAGAGCTTATTCTAAAATATTATTGATTAGATCCTGCCAGGTTTTGAAAATGTTCTGCACAGATCCTCTGACTGAGAATTAGATTTTTTCCAATTTCAAATAGTATAAAACATCAGTTACCCACTGACTTAAAAGAGGAGAGATGGATTCTTCCAGTTTAGCAAAATTAGTCTGCGTGCCAATAGTGTAGTAAAGGCAATCACAGTTTGTTTGTCCTTCTCCACTTTAAGCCCATCTGGAAGAACACCAAACACAGCTGTTAATGGGTTAGGAGGGATTGTGACACCAAGGCTGTCTGAAAGGCACTTAAAAATTTTTGTTCAGAATGATGTTAATGTGGTGCAGGCCCAAAACATGTGACCCAGTGAGGCTGGGACTTGATTGCAGTGTTCGCATTTTGGATCTTGCCTTGGAAACATTTTGGACAGTTTTATGTGAGACAGATGTGCTTGATCCCTTCTTGGATTGAGGCCTTGCTGTGGCAGAAGGGCTTGCGTGGTCTTGTGATCCTTGGAGCTATGTTGTCGGGAACTACATGCTCCTGGTAGGGCTTCCCAAGGCAAACAGGTCTGAGGTGAAGATCCAGAGTAACTCGACCCTGAGACCCCATATGGCTTTAAACCAAGGATTGGCGTTTCCCTTGCCTGGGAAAGGGTACCTGGGGCCCCACCCTGGAGCCAGGCCCGGCCAGCGAGCCCCTGGTGGCTGGACCTTCGACCACGGAACCCAGCCCGAAGGAGCAACGTGGTTCCACACTCTTGTGGGCCCACCACCTGCAAGAGAGGCCATAGGGGTCGGGTGCAATGCGATATGGGTGGTGGCCGAAGGTGGGAACTCTGGCATTCTGACCCTTGGTTGCTGAAACTGGCTCTTGGGACATGGAATGTTACCTCTCTGGTGGGGAAGGAGCCCGAACTGGTGCGCGAGGTTGAGAGGTACCAGCCTAGATATAGTCGGGCTCACCTCTATGCACAGTCTGGGCTCTGGAACTATTCCTCTTGGAAGAGAGAGGCTGGACTTTGTTCCACTCTGGAGTTGCTGTAGGTGAAAGGTGGCGGGCAGGGTTGGGCTTGCTTATGGCCCCCCGGCTTGAGGCCTGTACGTTGGGGTTCTCCCCGTTGGACGAGAGGGTTGCTTCCCTGTGCCTTTGAGTTGGGGGAAGGACGCTGACTGTTGTTTGCACTTATGCGCCAAACGATAGTTCGGAGTACCCGGCCTTCTTGGAGTACCTGGAAGAAGCACTGCGAAGTGTAGCTCCTGGAGACTCTGTCGTCCTGCAGGGAGACTTTAACGCTCACGTCGGCAACGACAGTGAAACCTGGAGAGGTGTGATTGGGAGGAACGGCCTCCCTGATCTAAACTCGAGTGGTATTCAGTTGTTGGACTTCTGTGCTGGCTATGGATTGTCAATAACGAACACCATGTTTCAGCATAAGGGTGTCCATAAGTGCACTTGGTGCCAGGATACTCGAGGTTGCAGCTCGATGGTCGACTTTGTAATCGTGTCATCGGATCTGCGACCTTATGTCTTGGACACTCGGGTGAAGAGAGGGGCTGAGCGTTCAACTGATCACCACCTGGTGGTATGTTGGACCAGATGGCGGGAAAGGCTGCTGGACAAACCAGGCAACCTTATTCCGAGGGAGGTGAAGGACATTGAGTCTGAAAGGGCCATGTACCGAGCCTTCATTGTCGAAGCAGCAGAACGGAGCTGTGGCCGCAAGGTTGTCGGTGCCTCTCGTGGCGGCAATCTACGAACCTGGTGGTGGACACATAAGGTTTGTTAGGCCGTCAAGTTGAAGAAAGAGTCCTACCGGGTCTGGTTGACCAGTAGGACTCCAGAGGCAGCTGGGGGTTACCAGTGGGCCAAGCGTGTGGCGGCATTGGCTGTTGCTGAGGCAAAAACCCGGGCATGGGAGGAGTTTGGAGAAGCCATGGAAAACGACTTTCGGTCAGCACCGAGAAGGTTCTGGCAAACTGTCAGGCACCTCAGGAGGGGAAAGCGGTGCTCCACCAACACTGTGTACAGTGGAGATGGGGCCCTGCTGACTTCAACTGCAGACGTTATTGACCGGTGGAAGGAATATTTTGAGGATCTTCTCAATCCCACCAGCATGTCTTCTTTAGAGGAGGCAGAGCTGGAGGACCCGGGGGGGGGGGGGGGGGGGGGGGGGGGGGGGGGGGGTTTGGAGCTTGTCCATATCAGGGGCCAAAGTAGTTAAAAAGCTCCCAGGTGGCAGGGCCCCTGAGGTGGATGAGGTTCACCCTGGGTTCCTCAAGGCTCTGGATGTTGTGGGGCTGTCCTGGTTGACACGTCTCTGCAACATTGCATGGACATTGAGGGCAGTGCCTCTGGATTGGCAAACCGGGGTGGTGGTCCTCCTTTTTAAGAAGGGTGACTGGAGGATGTGCTTCGAGAGTACGGGGTACAAGGCTTGTTGTTACGAGCCATTCAGTCCCTGTACAGGAGGAGCAGGAGCTTGGTCTGCATTGCCGGTAATAAGTCAGACTCGTTTCCTGTTGAGGTTGGACTCCGCCAGGGCTGCCCTTTGTCACTGATTCTGTTGATAAGTTTTATGAACAGAATTTCTAGGCACAGCCAAGGAGCAGAGGGAATATGGTTCGGTGACCTCAGAATCTCGTCTGTGCTATTTGCGGATGACGTGGTTCTGTTGGCTTCATCGGACAGTGACCTCCAGCTCTCACTGGAGCGGTTCGCAGCCGAGTGTGAAGCGGCGGGGATGAGAGTCAGCACCTCTAAATCCGAGGCCATGGTTCTCAGCCGGAAAAGGGTGGATTGCTCTCTCCGGGTTGGGAACACATTACTGCATCAAGTGGAGGAGTTCAACTATCTCGGGGTCTTGTTCACGAGTGAGGGAAGAATGGAGTGGGAGGTCGACAGACAGATCGGTGCGGCATTTGCAGTAATGCAGACTCTGCAATGGTCCGTCATGGTGAAGAGAGAGCTAAGCCAAAAGACGAGGCTGTTGATTTACCGGTCGATCTACATTCCTACCCTCACCTATGGCTACGAGCTTTGGGTAGTGACCGAAAGAGCAAGATCGCAGATACAAGCGGCTGAAATGAGTTTTCTCCGCAGGGTGGCTGGATGTGGATATTTCAAGTTCCAAATAAATGAGGTTATGGTTGAATCTAATTGTTAAAAATTATTTACATAATACTGAATATTACGGTGATTGCATTCACTACACTTTTGGCACGCAGACTTATTTTGTTAAATTGGAAGAATCCTAATTCTCCTCTTATAAGTTAGTGGGAAAACGATGTTTTATATTATTTGAAATTGGAAAAAATCAAATTTTCAGTTAGAGGATCTGTACTAAATTTTTTCAAAACATGGCAGGATTTAATCAATATTATTTTAGAATAAGAGAAATAACTATTACCGCATTTAACTCCCTTCTCCATCTCTTATTTACATAGATATTTACTTCTCCCTTTCTTTTGTTTAATGTTGCCTTATTAAAAAGCCTTAAGCAATTTTCCTTTAGCTAAGCTCTCCTTCTCAGGGGTGGGGTTTGATTAGTCTTCAAATTTGTTGGGTTATAAATTGATCTGTTTGTATGGAATGATTACAATGAAAATTAATAAAATAAAAATATATAATAACATAATACTGAATATTGAGAGGTTAAACTGTAACATTATCAGAATGAACAGTAACAGACTAATTGATGTTAGCTTGATACATTCTAATGTTCACACATAGGGCTTAATGGTTGTTTCGTGCAGTTTTTTAACTGCAACTTCCGAGCAGAAATAGTACTATTTATTGTAGCCAACAGCATAAAAATATGTTTTAGACCTGACAAATACTTTTTTGCATCTTTCTTGCTTATATATTTCTTCTTCAATATGGACTACAGAACTATTAGTGTTGGATGCTAAAACACCAGCTTCATTGCTGCATTCAGGTATACTTTCCCATTTGGGTAGCATGAACACACGGAGGTCGCAAATGACGCAATTGCAACTTCCCAGCTCCGCCATATGACGAATGTAGCATAAGCTGAAAACTTTTCAAATACTGATGATGATTTAGACCCCCGTGACCCTGTAGTTAGGCTATAGCGGGTTGGATAATGGATGGATTTACCACTTATCATTGCTTTGTTCATATGGTTAGTTTAGTCACCACAAGTAGACGTCCATCATCAAATCAGCTTAAAGCCACACGCAGACCTACTTGTAAAACAAGGGAACAATAAAAGAATTAATCTTTTAGGGTGCTTGGGCTTTTTAAATTTTTGAATAGTTTAGCATAACTCACAATATAATCTTTAATAATCCCTGACAGTTTGACCTTTTACAATAGATCTGACAATATGGCCAAGTTAATAATGAAACAGTTTTCTGTTATCTCTATCAGTTTTGTAAACTAATTGGATGCATAACCTGTTTTATTTTACAAGAGGAACTCAATATACTGTATCTTTTAAAATGAGAATAAACCTTATTCATTTAGCAGGGAACTACTGATTTCTTAATACACAGTATAGCATCTATTTACCAATTTACCACCACCATTCTCAACTAACTTGTTCTAAGTGCTGAGCATACTAAATATCTTAAGTCTTCAGAGCAGGCTTTCTGACCTTCTTTTTATTATGTGCCTTTAAGATGTGGATCTGAATATGACACTCTTACTGTACCAGTTTGTTTTTTTATCTTTTTCCAGCTCTGGCAATAGTTTTTTTTTCTTTTTTCCAATAAATTAGCAGCATAGCCTTTACCTTTTTCAAGTTCATGGCACTACCTGGTATGAAGATAGACAGAGGGCACATGAAGTTTTGGGGTACCACCCAGATAAAACCCTATTTTAATGAAACTTGGAACAAGGTAAATTGAAAAGGATGACTGTCTCAACTGTGGTTCAAACGTGCTATAAGGCAGCTACTGGGCAGGAGCTCCATCTCTCTCTCTAGGGCAGATCTGGAAGGGAGGCAAAGTCAGAAATCTTCTTGGGCTTGCCCTTGGTAATGCAGATAAAAAATGAGAGGAAGTCAGCAACAGCACCTCTTCTCAACGACAGGTGGAATGGCTTACCTTAACAAGAGTCTTGAAGGTGTCTGTCTCCTTAAGCATGCATGACACTAAATGAAATGGCTTGTCAGTTCATTGCAATTATCAGACCTCATCTGTATAGAGGGTCTCAGACAGGCAATTTATGTTTAACTGCAACTGAAATTGTACAGCAAAATGTACACTTGACATATTACAAAAAGGAGTACCGTTTCAAAGGAAAAAGCAGTTGTGTTTTGCAGTGCACTGGTGTCCCAACCATGATTGGCTCCTACCATATACTTGAAGCTGGTGTGGTATACACCAGTTTTCAGTGACCCTGAATCTGACAGCCAAATTATAAAATGGACAGATGTACATTGTAGTGCAGTATAAGACCACTGAAATCATCACAAGTTTGAGTGAGCATTTCAAATTCCAGACATTAACTAAAACATCTTACTTTTATTCAGGAAACTGCAGAGCCAGGGAGCATCAAGCAGATGGGTGGGTGGTTGGATTGCTAATTCATCACTGGGAAAAGAAAGACATTAACTGGACTTTAAAAAAAAAACAAACAAAGGATATTTGATGGTTCTGACAGGCATCGCAGACATTCATACAGTAATATGGGTGCAATGCCCACTTATCCATTTTCCAAACCCGCATATCCAGGGCAGGGTCGCACGGTACTGGAGTCTATCCCATCAAGCAAGAATGCACGAATACCAGCTGGACTGGGCGTCGGTTAGTGGGATTAGGGATTTGTTTGACATGCGGCTGTTGAAGTTGCATTAGAATGATGCCGCTGTAAAGTTTAAATTCCAAATACGCGTTTCAAAGCTACCTTTTCGTGCAGTCGTAATTTCCTTTCCTTTTCATAATGAATGACATTCGTTCACTTGTTGAGCGATGTCAACGTCGACTGATTGGACAGGCGGCGCAGTTGAGCCGCGTGGTGTAGGACGCGGGGGTCGTGGCGGTGGGTTTGAGTCCCGTGAGACACCCGGCTTTGCTTGATGATCGACTCTCTCTTTTATGTCTTTGCTCTTGGGTCTTTAAGAGTCGTTCGGTTAAGTAGGCAGGCGCTTTTACGGTCCACACTGACGTGGAGAACGAGCGAAAGCCCGTGTGGGCGGAGGTGCAGTCAAGAGTGCCGGTTTGCGGAGAAGCGTTCGCTCGCATCTTTCAGCCGTTTCACTTCACACAGGCTGCGAAGTCAGTTCGGCGCGCGCGAGGAGGCGGGCAGGGCGGATGTGAGAGCACGCGGAGCATCTTAAGGAAGGGAAGACTCACAGACGTCCCTTGCTGCACCCTGTTCACACAGCGATGTCATCTGGTCTAGGAGAGTCTTATGGTGATAACATGTAAATGCATTCGACGAAGAGCACGCCGGGCTTCCAGTTTAGTAAGTAGGCAGGGTGGGCGCCGACACGGGTTCGGCTGTGTTCCGTGTGGGGCGACATCTGCTTGTTTTGTGCGTGTGACGCTTCTTCTCGAAGGGTCTACACGTTAGTACGCAAAGCGGGATCCCTGCTGCTCCCGTGGCTGAAGCATTTCCACCTTTTTCAGCAGTCTGGTGCAGTTGAGCTCTCGATGGACAGGTGGCCTGCCGGGAGTGAACTGCACCAGTCTCCCTTTGCTTTAATCTGGAGAGATGTTGATTTTTCGCCGTCGCCTTTCACGCTTCTTTGCGTACAGGTGCACACCATTGGGTTCTTCCTCATTTACAGCTCAGTGTGTGTGTGTTTTTTTTTAATGTAACGGAAGAATGATTTGTATTACAGAGGCAAGCATGTAGACTAACTTTAACCCTCGTGCGTGACAGTTCTCGAGCTGGGGGCTCTGCCTTATCTGCGGTCGCTTTCACGTGTCCTGGCGCCTGGGATAACGAGCAGTGCTGCTGGGTCCGCCTAACCTTCATTCATTTATTTATTTTGTCAGATATTCGCGGATCTGGTGCCATGTGGTCTGTGCTGCAGAGCTAGAGAAAAGGTGGGTGGGGTTGGACGGCAAAAAAAGCGCTTTTTTATTTGCACAATTCCACCGCTATGATCACCCGGCGGACACTCTCGAGATGTCTTCTTATTGCAATACTTAGGAAGCCAAGTGTAGCCCGTCACTTGCAGAGCACGATGATTGATTATTGTCTTTTCCTCCTTTTAAAGTGGTCACGTCGTTTAAGTTGGCATAAATAGTAATCATGCGGCTGAAGTAGAGACCAAGTGGCTTTTGCACATTTGAGGGTTAACCGAAATGTCCTTATAACTGCGCTGAGTCAGAGATATCATACCAGTGATGGAGCGGGAGGAGTCCGATTCTTTGGAATTGGAATCCAATTTCGAGATGAGCAGAAAAGCCAATCAATGATCAGTATAGTAGGAAGGACGCAGGCAGTGTGGTGGTCTAGTGCCTCAGCACTAGACTGTAAACCCGAGGATTGCTGGTTCGGTCTCCACCCCAAACGGCGCGAGCCTCTTCAGTCAGTGTATGCAACGGTGATTCAGCGCCGGCTTGGCGTTGACAACTAAAACACATTTAAGTGTAATGTTCTGGTAATTCTCAACAATTCACACTGTGAGACAAGGCCCAAGCTACCCACTTATTGGATTAACGTACTAACGCAGCAGTATGTTACATGGAAGATGCAGTGTTTAAATATATGCACATTGCAATTTTATTTAAATTTAATTAAATGAAGATCAACACTTTAGAGCCCAGATATTAATGTAGTAACACTACAGATTTTAAAATGTAATATTCTAAAGTTCATTTTATATTATAGGAGCACCATCTGCACTTTACAGCAGGACTATACTAGCAATTATTGTAAGCCACTGCAGAAATTGTTCCAGTTTTTGGGCTGATCCACTGGCACATTAACAATAAAGGTTGTTAGTTGACTTAAACAAGAAGCAGCTTAGTAAGAGTAGTAGCATAATATTTGACAAGCACAGAAAGTACATACACCTCCATAAGATCTACAGGCACACCCACACCCCAGGGCAATTTTTTGTTTCAGTGACACTGTATCACTATTTATAAGTCCAGTGTATATTTTTCTGATCGAAAAATACATCTTTGGAAAGTTGAAGCAAGGATAGCATAGTTAACATTACTCTGAGTACCAGCAGGACGCAATGATGAGCTTTGAACTTTAAGGTTTGTAATTTACAAACAAATGCCTTAGACATTTGAACGCATTAAGAAATAGTTGTTGACCTATATTTTAAATCATTCAGTTACAGTTTTATTTTGTCAGTAAATAGTACCTTTCACAGAAGGCTCATGCTTGTTGAGTGGTTTAAAGCAGTTCAGTCAATACATACTTTTATTCACATATACACTCACCGGCCACTTTATTAGGTACTTGTTAACTCAAATATCTTATCAACTAATCAATGACAGCAAATCAGTGCATTTAGCCGTGTAGACATTGTCAAGACAGCCTGCTGAAGTTCAAATTGAGCATCAGAATGAGGAAAAAAGTAATTTAAGTGACTGTGAACATGGCATGGGTGTTGGTACCAGAGATCTGAGTATTTCAGGAACTGCTGATCCACTGGGATTTTCACACACAACCACCTCTAGGGTTTACAGAGAATGGTCCAGAAAAAGGGAAATATCCAGTTAATGGCAGATGTTTGGGCAAAAATGACTTGTTGATAACAGAGTCAGAGGAGAATGGCCAGACTGGTTCAAGCTGATAGAAAGGCAACAGTATCTCAACCAACCACTCGTTACAACCGAGATATGCAGAAGAGCATCTCTGAGCACACAACATGTTGAACCTTGAAGCCAGATGGGCTACAGCAACAGTAGACCACACCGGGTGCTACTCCTGTCAGCTAAGAACAGGCATCTGAGGCTACAATTCACATGGGCTCACCAAAATTGAACAACAGAAAACTGGAAAAATGTTATTTTGTCTGATGAGTCCTGATTTCTACTCATGCAACATTCGGATTGAAGGGTCAGATTTTGGCATCAACAACATGAAAGCATGGGTCCATTCTGCCTTGTATCAACAGTTCAGGGTGGTGATGGTATAATGGTGTGGGGGACTGGGAATCATTTAAATGCCACAGCCTGCCTGAGTATTGTTGCTGACCATGTCCATCCCTTTATGACCATAGTGTACCCATCTTCTGATGTCTACTTCTAGCAGGATAACGTGCCATGTCATAAAGCTCAGATCATCTCAGACTGGTTTCTTGAACATGACAATTAAATCACTATACTCAAATGGCTTCCACTGTCACCATATCTTAGTCCAATAGAGCACCTTTGGGATGTGGTGGAACAGGAGATTCACATCAGGGAATTGCAGCCAACAAATCTGCAGCAACTGCGTGATGCTGCCATGTCAATATGGACCAAAATCCCTGATTAATGTTTCTAGCACCTTGGTAGCACCATACCAATGTATGCCATGAAGAATTCCAGCAGTTCTGAAGGCAAAAAGGGGTCCAACCCAGTACTAGCAAGGTGTATCTAATAAAGTGGCCTGTAAGAGTATAAGAGAGGGCTGAGCAGGCTGTTTTTTTTCGTATTAGATTGCACTCCTTTAATGTGAGCAATTTCATTCTTCACATTTGCTACAATTCTGTTATGATCAGTGCGATTTACGAGGCTGTGGTGTGCTGGGCCAGTAACATTATTTCAAGAGAGGCCCACTGAATCAATAAGCTAATTAAGTGGGCAGCTCAGTTATGGCACCCACTTTCAAACAATCCTGCACATCCTCTCTCTGACGTATTAACATCCAGTACTTTTAGCCAACAAATTACTCAGCAGAGGTGTGTGAATAAATGCTACTGGGGCTCCTTTCTACCAACTGTACTTTGCCTGTATAATGCCACACTGCCACTGTGACTTTTTTATGATATTACATTTATCGATTTTTTTTGTATATTTATTTAAAGAAATTCTGTAAAAAGTCAAATTTCCCCCTGGGGACAGATTAAGTTCAGTATAATCTGAGTGAAGTTTTCAGTTTATCATAGAGTATGTGTAAAAAACCTACAGCCGACTGTTTAGATAGAATCTGTCTGTCCTTACAGATCAGCCAAACAGGCAGCATCTTAGTGGTCATGTTTGAGAGTGGGGCACCATAGGTGTTCAGGAGTGAGCTGCCTGACTTTAGAAGTATTTAAATGTTAAGGTCTTAACCCTTGTGTTATCATTCAGGACAAATGACTAGAATGTATAAATGTGTTTATCCAGATTTGCATATCTTTAATTGCATTTGTGAATTTTCTTTCCGGACTTTAGACTTTGTACAGAGTAGTGAATGTAGGTTGTAAAATTTATTGATGTGCAAACTCAATCAGCAGGTTAACTTATGCAAAAAATATAGTTTGTGAGCATAAATTACAGTATTTTGTAGAATCATATTTTTTTATGAATGTGTGTTACAAATTTATGAGCAACATGACAGTTGTATTTTGATTTTTGGGTATACTCTAGAATGTACATTTGTTCTTTCCTAACTACGGGCTACATTATAAATGAAGATTACCTGGATGCTTCATTTCATGGAGGTGTGAGTTCTCTTTCTAGCTGGTAAATGAAGAGAGTTGAAAATTTATGAAAACCTCTGTACCTTTTGAAAGAATATGAATATGGAGGCCTTGAACCTGAGCATCAGACTAAATTTACATTTTCTGTAGTTGAAGTGTACATTTTTGCAAAGTGTAAAAAAATATTCTGTCTTGCAGTTTTTCACAGTTAAAGTGTTTTTCAACAGTGACTTGATACATGCTACAAAGTGTGGAGTTATGTCATAACATAACAGGATTATGCAACCCGAATTGAAACAGCTGCGTGCCAGGCAGGCAGGGAGGGACATACTCATCCAAAGCTGATAAGGAGAGTCATAAGTGGGCCTGGGTTTTGACACAGTAAGCATATTCTGGTCCTTGCAGTATTCATATTGACATGCATATCTAATCCAGGCGTCTGTGAGTGTATTGTGTGCACTTCAGTTGATAAGGTCAGTTAGTGGCTGATTTCCTTTGCTCACAGTCACAATGACGGACTTCCTGATCTTATAAATCCATTTACTGGCATATACAGCGGTGGTACTATTAGGATACGTCAGTCAGCTGATCATTCATTTTATGCATGTTGATTCTTTTCTTGCGAAGGGCATTTCAAGGCTGTTTATAAACTAGCATCAGCAGTGATATTAAACATACAACAGAGGGGAAAAAGATCGGTTTTTACTATCACTACCAAAGAATAGCCACATTAATTTTTCTTCCAAGCAAAGGTGCTTTTTTAATTCTGTAGAGAAGTGGATAACAACACTAATGTGTTGTCACCACCTAATTTCAAAGGTGTGTTTGGATTTTGTTAAGTATTTTTATAAAGATAGTATTGTTTAAGCATTTTTAATAGATAGTCCTTCTGTCAACTACATCTAGTGGGAGTCATTGCATACAAGGTTCTACAGTGTAATGTCAAATCAGAAAAGAGATCATCATTTGGGGCAGATATCTGACATCTGTGGCATAATCTTGCATATAGATAATAAATGAGTAATATGTTTTTGTTATAATAAGGTGTATCTGTTGTGGCAAGCGGCTGGGGGTGGTACCCAGCCAGGACGCCCAGAAGGACCGGAGGAGGGCTTACGCCTCCTCCAGACCATGAGGGTGTGACCGCCCTGGTGGCTTTGGGGACCATGGGAACAGAGCTTAGAAGCTGAACCCTATAGGGGCCCATGGTCACTGCCAGGGGGTGCCCCAATGCCTGTGGAGCCCTGGCCCTCAGCACTTCCGCCACACCCGGAAGTGCTGGGGGGAAGAAGACCAGGGACATCCAGAGTGCTTCCGGGTGCGCAGCCGGTACTTCCGCCACACCAGGAAGGGCCGGCGGAAGCTTATCAGGAGGCACCTGGAGCACGTCCGGGTGAGCATAAAAGGGGCCACCTCCCTCCATTCGATGGCTGGAGCTGGTAGAGGAGAGCAGAGGAGTGGAGGTGGACCAAAGGAGAAAGGCTGTGTGAGAAGAGGCCTGGACTTTGGGGTAGAGTGGGTTGTGTGTGCTTCATTTCTGTAAATATTAGTGTAAATAAACGTGTTGTGGTGATTAAAACAATGTCTACCTGTCTGTCCGGGCTGTTCCCCTCACTGTCTAAATATTTTACAAATAGTACTTTACACAAAAGTTTAAGTTCCTGTGTAATGCTAAATGTTAAACAATATCTATTCTTTCATTTACTGAGCATGCTTATTTCAGTACAGGATGACCTCCCAGCAGTGTCAAGTGCAAGTGCCAAAGCAGCCATAGACGAGGCTTCAGTCTTACACAGGGCCTGCTAACTTGCATTCATTATTACAGAAGCTCTAAGTCAAACCTAGCGGGCATGTTTTTGGGATGTTAGAGGAAACTAGAGTACCCAGAGAAAGCCCACACAGACTACTACCAGGTCAGGCTTTGAACCCAAGGTATTTGAGTTGCAAGGCAGTGATATCAATTTAAATAAAAATAATACATTTCCAGCATGCTAAATACAAATACATAAAGAAAATGTCCTCAAACCCCCATAGTTAAAAAGTTCTGTGGGTGAGATTAATTACTTTCTGTAAGAGAACTGCCTAGCTATCTCTAAGGCAGTTTGTCATGCTCTGCAGAGAGTCTAATGCTGTTTGGACAAGATAAGTAAAAAACAGAAAGGGTGATTCTTGTATAGAAATTGTCAGTGGGCACTTCTGGCAAGGGGTTCACAAATGTTACAAAGGCTCACTCATATAAACGTGAGGATGCTGCATGCAGAATTTGTAGCTTGTGGACTTGGTTAGCTTTCAAAAGTCAATGGAGAAAGGATGAAACATAAATGTGAAACAACCAATTTGATCTTCTTTCTATAAAATCAATTCGTATTTGTTGAGCCAGCTGTTGTTTGGCTCCAGTATTTACAACATTACCAAACAGAAGCTTTAACTCCGTTATCTTGAAATGGTGGCATTTAGCAATATTTGTGGTATACTTTTTTGACATATTTATAAGCTTTCATTTAATTTTAATGATTTTTCATGAGCATCAGAATTTTGTGTAATTTTATGTCTGCACATATTCTTTATTATTGTGCTCCCAGGTGGTATCATCTGGTTTGCGTCATGTGATGTATGATGTCACAATCCTCATGCTATTTAAGATAGCGTCACTCCGCTCCCACTGTTTTTTTTTTGTCACACCAAAGCTAGAACAAACTCTCATAATTCTTTATGGTTAGAGACAAAGGCTAATATCAGGATTTCAAAACTCAAACCAACTTCTTTTTTGACAGCTTTTGTAGCTCATGTTTTTGTTTTTGGTTACTTTGCTCTTTTGGTAGCAAACTTAGGCCTGTTTTTCAAAGAACTCTTTTTGGTTTTTGCCCACAAACCTTTTCTCTCTTCATTCATTACATTTTTGTTCTTTTGGACATGTTAACTTAGGGTTTAGCCTTTTATTCTGTGCTCAAAAATAGTTGTTGGAATGTGAAGTTTTGGCCTAACATGAGACATTGTTCCCTACCCTTTATCATCAAGTGTTGTACAGCAAAGATTAGAGGCATTTGGGAAAGAGTAAAGAAACACTGCATAAGAAATTGGCCAAAAATATTTTCAGTATGGGTGTTTTTGATTCACTGGTAGTAGCTTTCCTGATTAAAAGATAGGGAATAATTGACTGCAGTCTTGCTCGGAGGAAGAGATATGTTTGCTCAGGTAGTAGGCAAGGTGAACTCGTGTCTTGTTGATTCTGGGAAGGTTTATTAGCTTCTTTTAACTCCCCAATGGTAATGAAAGTTGGGGAAAGTGGACTCTGGTTAATTTGCCTTAGAACTGATGAGACGGGTACTGCAACGATAAAATTAGAGGAATACACATGCCACTGTGCATTGATATGTTTTGTGTACTGTACTTTATTCCGTAAGGCAAGCATCATGTTTTCAACCATCCTGTGTGTTTAATGGATTGCTAAAGAACTTCCAAATGTAAAAAAAAAAAAAAAAAACCCTAATACATTTGTACATATAAAAAAAGCTTCATAAAGACAATGGGTCTATTTTGATACAGTGCTGCCCTGGTCATGCATGATGTATTGCTAATTTCCTTAAATCTTTGTAGCACCTTTAACAGAGCAGACTAAACTTCATGAATTACACAATAATATGCTTTTAATGGTAAATTATTGGGCAATCTTTGTATTATTTTTTTAAATTGTAAACCTGCACCCATCCCTATTTTTATATAACAGTACACCTTAGATTATGTCATTGACTTGTTAGCACCATCAATTTATACTCCACTGGGAAGTGCAGGAATAGGTTGCTTAAGTCCACCATTCTTGAAATTCAGACAAGTGGAACTGTGAACCCATTTCAGCTGAGTGGTAGTCATGAAAGGCCTGATTGCATGTTGTGTCTGTGAAGTATGTTTCTAGGAGGTAAAGCTAGAGTAGCATAAGTTTTTAGAAATAAAAGTACATAAGTGAATTCAGATGGAAGAAAAGGAAACCAAGTTAGAGAGAAAACAATTGCAGCCTTACATGCACATCTGCCAACAACATGTTCACATTTTTTTTATTTCCTTCAATTTCGAGGCACTGCACACTAGAAAGAATGGCATCTGTAGCACACTAGAAAGAATGGCATCTGTAGCATGACATCTGCTTCAAGTGGCACACTGAGCCTTTTGAAGTCTGTTTGGATTACAGTACCCTCTTAAATCAAAAGTTGTACTTGTTATAATTGTTTTATTAAAATATTAGCTGTTTAGGTATAAAAGTCTCGTTTCCAAAAATAGTCAAAGACCTTTGGCAGAAGAAGGGGCAACCTCCATCGATTTTGTTTGCATTTATTTGAATTTACTTGAGTGTACATGCTTAAAAAGATACAATCTGTTCATTTACAGAATGTAAGGTTTTTACTGTATATGTTGTCCCCTTTTATTTTCCTGTAACACATGTTATTTTAATTGAATAGTATAAATGCAGTCAGTGTAAGTGAACATGGGTGGCAGTTTCAACCCTGTAAGGAACAATTGCCCTTTTTTGGGCTGGTATGAAGATTGTGGCCCCCAGGGCTTTATAAGAAAGGCAGATTAGACATGCACTGTAGGTGAACATCAAGATAGTGACTGCTTTTACTTACCATGCATTGATACTTGCATGTAGAAATTAAGTAAGGTTATCAGATAGATGTGTATTATGGTAATATACCCAATATGTTTGACATTGTGTGCTTCTTCATTTCAAGTAAAAGCAGAAAAAACATTAAAAATGTGCACGAGTCTCAGAAAAAGTCACCATGTATGCTGATCAGATTCAGCAGACCATCTATTGTGGTTCTTGTACTATAACTGTATGGAATTTGTACTTGTTACGAGATCATGAAGGTCGAAATTTACCAATGCCTCATTGCTCCCTGGCTGGTGGTAACGTTGGTTATAACACAGCAAACATACCAGACCCTTTGTGTGTGCATGTGTTTTTTTTTTTTTTGTTTTTTTTTTAATGTGACATTTTGTGGCATTTTAATTATGAACTGCAATTAGCTATCGACTGTGAAAGTTGTCTTTTTATGTATATTAAAATGTGTTTTACTAACAGGCTTGAGAAAAAAAGCCAAACAGCACTATCTGGTAGCATAATGAAATGGACATTGGGGATTAACTGTATTTTATGTTAATGAAAAATACAATTACACATACAGTATATGGCATGCTTTCTGCCCTGGATTTTACCACAAAAATGAGAACAAGGAAAACAAGGTTCCCAAATTTCATTAATACATATACAGTATTCTGTTTATTATTAGGGGATAGCTAAGGAGGGCAAAGCGACTCAATAGTTGCACTCAAGCTATGTGCATGGGTTTATATCTGTAGTTTAAGTCTTGCCTTTTCAAGGCAAACCTTTTCACTGAGAAATTCTCAAAGTACTGTTTTCACAAGCTGATCTAACTATTGACATTGACATTGCTGATTTTTAAAGACACACTTATACGAACATTCAGTCTTTGTTAAAGCAGGGATAACTTTTAATTCTTTCTTTCTTTCTTTCTTTCTTTCTTTTTTTCTTTCTTTCTTTCAAAAATATATATACAATAAGTTACAAATGATCTCTGTGTGGATAAAATTTCTGATTATGCATATATTCATTATTTATTGATTTTTGCTTAACCTAAAGTTGTGAAGAATCTAGGGGACAATGGATACAGGGCATTGAAAATTCTTGAATGGGCGAAAGTGCCAGTCACTGAAATGGAGGGGGAATGTGCAGCCTCCACAAAGTGAGCATGGTAAAGGTGCTATATAAGTGTATTATTATGATTAGATAGTGAGTAGCTAGTGAATAAAACATAGAACTATGCAGCTGTGAAGTCGAAAGTCTACTATGCCACCAAAATATTACATTATAATTAAGAAAAATCGAAGAAACATCAAACGCAGTATGGGCACAATGGGAAAATTCTGCTGCTCCTTCAAGGCAAAAAAAAAAAGCTTTTGTAATTGCAGTTTTAGAATTCCATCAGGCAGTTAGTTCAGAGAGAAAATTTCCTGGTTCTTTGAGTTCTGTGACCACTCAACTGTGGGTTGCAGTTGTTTTAACTTTTAGGATTTGAATGAGGGTACTGGAAATGATAGCAAAAATAAAGTTGCATTTATCCCTGAATATAATAGACATTTTTATAGATGCCTATCCAACCATTCATGTATTTTTAACCAATTTGTCCAGTTCAGGTTTATGGGGAGGAGGTGCATATCCTGCCTGCAGTGGACATGAGGCAGGAACCAGTTGTAATTTAGACATAATGCTCACACACATCCAGAATGACTCATGTAGGGCCATTAAGTTATGTAACCTGCATGCCTTTGCAATATGGAAAGAAAGCTACAGTGTCCTGTGGAAACTCCACTGAAGCATTGCCTGCTATAGTTACAGGAAGTAAAAATCGAGTGTGAAGTATCAAATCTCAGTACCTTTGGTTTAGTCTCCATTGATGAAGGAATAAGTTGGTACCTATGTTAATTTCAAAATAAACTTTAATGTTTCAAATCTCCCATATTGGGCAGACATTCGAGTGGCTCAGCTCATAATTGAAGCATGAGGCATATCTCTTCAATGAAACAAGTAATGTGTTAATGGAAGGACATAATTGCAGAGATGTTCCGTTAATAGGACTGATAAAACTGTATCCTTGACTAGTGAAACCCAATAGGCAAAACATAAATTTGTGTTGTTTGTTGGGTCTTTGAAGCCAGAGTAATGACAAACATTGACATATGCAATGAAAGGACATATGGGACATAACTGAATGGTACAGGAGTGAAGAAGATGCAGTTTCAGGTTAGTTAACTTTAAGAATACATATCTCATAAACATGCACACAATAAATTAATAGGAACACCAGCATTAGATAAACTTGTTTTGTTTTCTTTCAGATTTTCCTGTACAGTGGAGTGGCAAACTCAGTTTTATTGAGGGCAAAAAATACCACTTTGTTGTTGATATGTTCTAGTCTACATTGAGTATACAAAAAACAACCACCAAATTTTCTTTACAAACAAGACGCATTGGCACCTCCTTTTATCCCAATTATATATTCTGCCTTGCATGTCTTGTGAAACTGCATTCCTTCTTCTTTTCTTTCTAGGACCCTGCAGTGAGTTAGGAAAACTATCAGCAGTCTCAGGACTGAAATCAGTACTGCATGGAAAAATTACATCAGTGCATAAAGTCGAGTGAGTGAGAGCAGCAGTCTGGATCAATTTGAGGATTTATAGCTAGAGCATAGTGTATCTGTTTTATCAACATTAATGATCACAATCAGAAGGCACTTGACCGCATTAAAATGTGCTGGTATTGGATCATAGAAACCACATCTGGAGTTGGTCAGGAACAGATAATAATGATCATATTTAACATGAGTGGAAATTTAAGTGCGTTTTCTATCCACCTACAACAAGTCAGCAGAAAAGACAAACGCATTGTATAGGGTGGTGATGGCAGTCAGGTAAGCTGCAGAAGGGTGGCTAGCCCTGACACCTCCGCAGCTTTAAAAAGTGAGGGGATTAGCAGCAGCGTCGTGTAAACCTGAGTTGCCATCTCATTCATAAGGCTTTCATAATCCTATAACACAGAACTTCTTTATTGCCGTGTGTGGCATGTTGCTCTATTTTCAGTTTTTTTAGCTGGGCAATTTACATTCTAAGTACAGGTTAGTGACTGCAGTGTGCTGTGCTGCACAGATAAATGCAAGTGGATACTAGACATACATTTTAATGTCCATTATGAATGTAATAGGGCTAAATTATATAATGATGCGATCTACGTATATATGAAAAGCGCATTAAAAGGGGGGTCTTTGATAAGACTAATGGTCTTTGTAGGCCATATGTAACTTTTGATTATTGATAATACAAGTCACTATTAAAAGGTCCAAGGGCTTCGAGTCTGACACCCATGCTGTATATACTACTTCAGTCCATCAATTGACAAAATTCTCTGTGAATAAAACGGAGTATTATTAATAAGCAACTAGTTGTGTGATTTACTTTGTCATGAAAAAGTAAATAAAGATTCAAGCTTTAAGAGTCATAAATTTGTACTGAATTTCAAAACTAACACGTTCAAAGTCAAAGGAAAAATAGTTACAAATATGAGTTTATTTATATTACTGCAGTTTTTTTTTTCTTTTTCTTTAATGCTGTATATTCCAGTTAAACCATTGTCTGTTTTTCAGTTTTGGTTTTGTAACATGAATGGAATCAAAGAAGAACTTTTATGGCTTCCCTTTGTTTAATCTGATTTGCCATCTGTCTGTTCTTAATCACTGCCGTAGACTAATTAGTTAGAAATGGATTCATGAGGAAAAGCTTATTAACCCCAGCAGTGATGTCAGAGTAAGTTTTTCTTTTTTTATATGTAAAGCTGTCTTATTGTCATGTGCTGTTCAGTGCATAGCCACATTTTTGTGTTTAGCTTTTTAAAAATCTGTAGATAAGGGAAATGGATAAGATCCTGGAAGGAATCAATGAATGTATTATCTCAGTTCAGGCAGTGACAGCGGTCTTTGCTTGGAGCAAGCAGAATGTGTGACAGCGGTTTCCTGAATGACCCTGGGTATAGAAAAACACATTAGGCCACTGGTCTATTTTTTATTGGAACAGGAGTCATCTTAACATTCTCCTAGATAATGATGCACTACCAGAAGGGGTATCAATAAAGAATATTGTACAGTACTATTGTAGCTCTCCAGATACTTTCTGATTTGTGAAGTGCTACAAACATCTTGTAAAGGAATGACTGTTTCCCAATAGTTAGTGCCTGTTTTCTCTTGAAGCTTTCTCATGAAACACATTATATTGGAACACATTAACACACTTCAAATTGTTCTTTTTATTCTGAGTGAATTGCTTGAAGAAGCAAATCATTGTCTTTAAATATTGTTTCTTTTCAACCAGAAACCTTAAATATGTCCACATTTTTAAGTTTTAGAATGGGTCTTAATATTTGAATTATTACCTGTCTTTCTGTGGTTGCGCTTAAATCTGTGACATGTTCTTTATGACCATTTTAGATTATTTAAGCTTTCCTTCGGTTGCCTCTGTAAGACTAGTCTGTAATTTGCTTCTCAATGTTTATTGAAGATTTTGTTGCAGATGGAACTTGATTTTTCTCTAGTGATGCTTTGATCAATCAAGAACTGATCTAAATTGGTTGATTTTCACTATAGACAGCTTGATCAGTTATCAGTAAATTGATTATAAAGATTTTTTTCAGCCCCTGCTGTTCTAAGCTTTTTGGTGATTTAATTGTAGTGCTCCTTTAAACGCTTGGTACTATGGTAGTTTTTTTTTCCTTCTGCAAACTTCCAGTAAAGAGAGTTTACCAGAAAGAGAGAGGACCGAAATACTAGCCTTTACTAAATAAAATGAAAATGGAAAAAGAAAAGATAAAGAAGAATTTGAAGTTATCTAGTAAACAATAGGCTTATTAGCTTAACAGCAAAACCTGCCTATTTTACTTGTAAACTTGTTAAACACATCAACCTTGTGTGTTTTTGATGAACGTCTGATAGATTTGCAGCTTTTTCTAAAGGTTTGTAGAGTTTTCATTTGTTTGTGTGTGTCTCATGCAGTACATGTTTTGATAAGAGAAAGTACTCCATAATTACACCTCAAGAATTATAGTAAATGTATATCTCAACAGAAAAAAGCTGTAATGCAGTTAATGATTAAAAAATAAATAAAACCTGTATGTGCATGTATATTTACATTTAAACAGTGTGTAACTGCCAATATCAGTTAGTTGAATCAATGCATATATATGTTTATGTATGTATGTACTGTATGTATATGTGTGTGTGTGTGTGTGTGTGTGTGTGTATATATATATATATATATATATATATATATATATACTGCTCAAAAAATTAAAGGAACATTTTTTAATCAGTACACCTTCAAAATTTGCGGAGGTTACGTTTGTAGAGCACCCACGAATTGTGAAAAACCGTGAATTTTGGATCTGGTTAAACAAAATGCCTATTTTTTATAGTTTAAACCCTAAATATGACCCAAAACACTTTAATTTCACACTCAACTTAATACATTACCTAAAAAAAGAATGTAAAGGTAAACCTGTATACTCTACTGCTATGTCTCCCACAGTTGTAGAATGTAAAATACCGATGTTACCGCTATATGTACTATAATTCATGAAAGCGCGTTTTCATTGCCAGAAGTCTTAGAAGGTGCAGGGCGTTTTGGTGGCATCTTGAGGCTTTAACCCTTAAACTGCCACATACTTGGGGGTTAATGCATCTCTGGACACCAAATACCTTTTTGCTGTACCAACAAAACACACACAGTAAATCATGAAAAACGTTCATGAAAAACGGCAACGGATGAAATGTAATGATGAAAATTGATAGTCCAGAGATCCGCACGTTGAATGAGAATGTAAAGATAGTCCTACCACTAGTTCCTGAAATGGTGAAGACGGGTTCAGGAGCACTTCTTTCTTCACAAGATGGCCATGAATCCACTTACAGTCCTCATGTACACGGGCAGACTGCAGACAATTTTTTGAGCAGTACTGTATATATATATAATATTTAATATGCTAAATTTCTTTTTCTGTTTCAGATAAGTGCACAATAGAAGAAATTAAATAATGATGATTTATAATTATGAAAAGCGTTTTATTTTGGTTTATGCCATATGTATTATGGACAGATATTTTCTGTACTTTAACAAAATTGTATTTATTTTAGAATTTTTGTAGTCACTGAACAATCAGTCTACATTGTTTCATTTTGTTAATAAAAATGAACAGGTATCGCCTGTAGTCTATAGTTTAATTATAAAAATACCAAAAATGAATAGTGTAAAGTGGACAATAAGGTATTTAGAGCATAAGGCTTCTGTGTTTCTGGTCATGCAGGAGCTTAGTGTAAAAAGGTTTTTTTAAAGAAATAAAGAATTAAAAATGAGAAATGATATTGGAATCGGCTAATTCAGTAAAACAAAATTTTTGATTGACCCTAAAAAAAAACCAAAACACCTGATTAAAGCATTCCTATCTCACTCTGCAAGGCTTTTCAGTAAAAGTAAATACCCCCCACCCTCATCGAAGGCCTACCCTGTGCACCACGCAAATGCACATTCCACCTATGGCAATGCATATTTGTTACAAACTAATGTTTAAATTCTAAAGCCTGGAGACTGCGACTTAAATTTAATGTTTGCTCCGAAGAGCACGAAACTGCTTTAAAAGAAGAGAGGTCATCAGCAGAATGTGACAGACACTTGGCTTTATTATATTTCTAAAAGTTTAAATCAGGTTTTTTTTTTTTTTTTTTTTTTTTAAAACCAAATATGATTTCTCCATTTCTACTTTAGATATTGGCAGTACGCTAAAAAAATGCTTTTAACCTTGCAAGTTCTTAAATGGTGTACTAAGAAACTGAATATATACGAAGATGTTTGTAATAATCAAATTGTTTGATTAGAAAAAATAATAAAGGTCCATGGACTATGAAGCATGTGCCAAGTTTTGATTATATCCCTGCCACATTTTAAAACACAGTTTGGTCACCCTTATAGATAGTGCTTTGCCTTGCATGAGGCTAATATACAGTAAGCATTAAAATATGCACAATTCACGTACACACCTGCAAGATGTGAGCAGATCTCAGCACAGCAGACCACATCACTAACCCTGAGCACAACACAACAGTAATCCAATCCGTAATCGCTCTGCATATATGTACCACTGTGCCCACAATGATTCATTAGAAAATTCAGTTTAAAAAAAAAATGGCACGTGTGTGTCTATTATGCCATGCTTTCATCTTTGCTTCTTTTCTGATTGTATGAGATTTTACAATGAAGCCATATTGATTATAAGATTGATAAATTATAATATTAAAATAAGTTTCAATACAACTTATTTTTCAAGAATCTCTTTAGACATTCACCAGACCTGTGACTGCTATAAAATGTTAGTCCTGTGCTGCAAAAAGAAATGAGTCTGATGAAGTTGAAATTTTTGCTATTCGCATTATTTCATTGGGTCTGACTCTGAACTGCATGTTTTCATCATTAGAAGGTTATATGTGGTATTAATGTTATCTTACACAACAATAAAATGTCTACAAAATGAAGTTGTTTTGTTGCAAAATTATGGGTAATTGTAAAACATATGCTCTTAATTTGTCATTATTTTTTAGTATGAGTAGCTATCGGAAGGATACTAATTAGGTAAACAATGTTTAAAAGTTACGGATGTTGATATGTTTAAAAAAAAAAAAATAGAAATAAAACTTAAGAATGCCAAACATGCAGTTAGACTTGACCAATAACCCTAGACAAAGTATGCCTCTTAGTGAAGCCATTGGAAGCACTGATTGCCTTCCTTGTCAGTATCTGGCTTTTAGGAAGGATTTCTTTTTGTGGTTTGTTGAGTTTCATACTTTTGAAATAAAATGTCAATCTTAAGAAGCCTGTTGTTTTTCTATAGTTTCATGCCTTTCTTATACTCTCCATTCTTTTTTAAAATATTCATTGTTGTTACTTAAAAGTTATTTACTTATGCTTCTTTTTCCACATTTTGTATCCTTTATTTATGCTGCTAGGGCCTCATTTATGAAACAGTCATGCGAACATTTGAAATTTCATGAATCTGACAATACACGAACACCAGTATAAAAATGGTGTTTATAAAATTTTAATTGATGTAAAAAATTGTTATACATACACAAATTGAAAACTTCACATGCAAACTTTTTTTGTGCTTGTGCACCTGTAGGCTACTGCTCTCTTCTGTCAACCAAAACCCTCAGGCGGAGGAATTCTGACCGTAACCGATTTATGTGAAAGCAGTAACAAACAAAAAATATATTAGGTTCAGCCAATAACCATTATTAAAACCTTAAAACCTAAATACAAAAGAAATAACCAAAGTGAGAATTCATTAACATATCAATATACAGTATTATTTGCCAGCAGAAGGGTGATACAGAAAGACCCTAATGTTCTCTCATTATTTAAAATATTACTAACCTAAGATGTGACATTCACCTCCATGGTCTAATTAGAATGATATGTTCATGTATCTAATATGTCAAAAAACTTTCAAGAGTAAGGAGTCATATTAGGGGAGTATATCAGTAGCACATTATGCAGCAAACTCACATAGATCAGACAGACTTTTTCACTCATGAAGCATTATTGGCTGCAAAGTTCAGTCCTTATGGATCTATGCTAGCAGCTTTGAGAGCTCTACTATGTGCAGCATGGCCATGCTGTTGCAGTGGAAGTTCAGTTTCTTTGTGTGCATGGCTTCTTTGCAACAGGGATCTTTCAGAAAGAACTTGTAGACAAAAAGCATTTTTTTGCCTACTGTCAGTTGAAACTGTGGACCAAAGGATCCCCACATGTAATGGGTGCAGTAGATGGCAAACGTTGTCATATAAGCACCATAAGTGATTGAATTTTAAGATAAGGTTAACATTTTAACAGTTATTTGTAAGTTTTTGGCATTATATCTTTACATATAAGGATATTTTAGGGCCTTCTGTGGACAGGGGAAATGTGGTCTTTCTCATGCACCAAGATGAAGAAAATATGTAATAAACAGGGCATGATTGGGAAGAATATACAGTAGGAACATTTTTTGACTAATAACATTATCAGACAGGGATACAGTGCAGTAGCTGCATTTTTTGTTTCCTTTTTTGTTTTCTGCTTCAGGTTCTGGAGACTAGTTTTCACTTTTGATTTGTGAGAAGCCTCTGTCTAGAGTACAGTTTTGACACCAGATTATTTCTGTTTTCTAACTGGTTTTTAAAACGGTGTCACAATATAGAAAAATCTATTCACTTTAAATGGGAGTGTAAGACATTTTGACAGTAACAAGTCATTCAGCCCGTCATAGCCTGTCAAGTTTCATTCAGCTAGTGTCTCTATATAACAATATAAAGTTAGATTTGAAGATCCTTAAAGACGCATTTTGAACAAACAATTTAAAAAAAGTTGGATTGAACTTTTATGGATCATTATTGGCAAACAAAAAAAGGTGGGGGGGAATGTTACCCATCTGTTTTTCCTCTACATTATTACATATTTGTTCATTTTGAATGTAACTGATTTTTCAATCAAAACCAAATATTAGTTAAAAGGGATAACAAATGCACAATTTTCTGTTTTTTAATATTTAATGTTATTGTAGTATGCCCAGAAGTACCCAGTTCTCTGTGTGAAAAGCTAATATCCCTAGAGATTATGTGGCCTTTATTATCACTAAGTGCAACCAAACATTGAAGACATTGATCAGACTTTCCTATTCAAATAACCACTTTAGATTGGTTTATTGATTGAATTTTAAAGTGTAAACTGCATGTTTCAGGTCATAGTGCAGTGCACCATCTCAATGGAAGTTAATCTAAGCAAATGACGATGGATGGATGAATGGTCTCATAAATTCCCTGAAATATGTTAATTTCTTTATAAAGTAAAATTCAGTTGGGTGTTTCTAGTTTGATCCTGTAAGACATGAACCAATGAATTAGACCAATAAGCAGCAAACTATAAGTACAGTATATTAATTTCCTAACCATGATTAATGTATACTGAGGTTTGAGGGGCAGTTGTAACCTATCCCAGCAGCACCTAGGATAAGGCAGGGATCATTCCTGTCCAAGGTAATAGTCCAGTGCATAGCACGCTCATAAACACACTCCCACTTAGTGACATGTGGCCAACTTAAAGTCATCTCTTAAGCTAGAACCAACATCTTTTTTCTGGGAAGAAAACTGGACATAAGCAATGTCTAATCATATTTTGAACAAAGTCTTTGTAACCAGTGTACCACTGTCATACAGCCCAATACCGTTACTGAACAATGGAAAAAAAACATAAAGACGTTAACTTTGCATAAACAATGTTTTGCACATATTTAGAAAGATGAAAAGAAAGTTAAGAATGTCTGTCTGGCCTTTCTGGGTCAAACATGGAATCACATTTGCTGCACCATAATTAAAAAAATAATTCGGTATGTATTATTAAAGAGGCACTCAAAGTCAGGTTGTAACTCTTCTTTGAAAGTGCCAAGCTTTGCAGTACTGATAACCAGAAAACACAGTGATTTTTCAGGACCAGAATTGTTGAACAGGGATCCATTTAGTAATACATTTTATATGAGTATAAGGAACTGCAGGGAGTTTTTACATTCTGTGTGCATTGAACATTTTACAGTGGGAGTAGACTCACAGACTAGAAGTGAATAGTGGAGCAAGTGTGTTTTTTTTTTTTTTTTTTTTTAAACTGCCCCTCCTGCCCACTACTGTATTTCTGTCTACATCTGGCCACTCCATTGTTTTATGCTGAAACTGACTGTAGTTAACACTTGCCACTGGCTAGATCTACCATGTTTTACATCCTTATCCTTGTAGAGCTCTTTTTTGCCTTTGTCAGAGTCAACTGTCGCATTCCCTTTGCCCTCTCTGACCTTGGCTTCATTGGGACTGCAGTCAGATGGTTTGAATGTTACCTCTTGGGCAGCTCCTACAGTGTGCTCAGACAAGGAGTGATATCAATGGTGCGTCATGCAAGCACAGTGGGGTTACTCAATGATCTTCTCTCTGTACACTTTCTGACTAGGCTTTGTCATCTTGACCCATGGGTTCTTATATTAGTGCTATGCTGATAATGCATAGCTATACCTGTTGATCTCTTCAAGAGAACCATACTGTATATGCTAGAATCCCTGCATTTATCACTGATATCTCAACCTGGATGAAGGAGCACTGCTTCCAGCTCAAGCATGATATTCTGGCCAGCCTATGTTTTCAACACCTCTTCTTTGTTTAGCTCTGCTCATTATTGCTAACACCTGCTAAGTCAGTATCTGACCTTGGACCGGTGATCAATAACCAACTATTTTTCACTGACCATATTGCAACTATCTCTTGGTCTTGCAGATTCATTCTGTGTAACAGCTGAAAGATCAGACAGATTATGCAGTACAACTAATTTTTTCATGCTTTGGACCCTGGTACCCTCACTTCCATTTGTAAACCCAAAATTGGCCAAGGTTTTTTTTTATTTACAAAAAACACAATTTCTTTTTTCAAATTAATATATTCCATGATTGTGAAGAAATAAAATGGATTTGAAAAATAATAAACATACTCTCAATCATCTTTTGTGAAAAAAGATACAAGTGAATTTTCTTATTAGGTTATGCTAGTTAAAGCTCTTTAAATGCCATGTCTTTGCAAGGTGTGAGTCAGTATTTATAATGTAGGATATTGCTATAAATGATGATGCTATGTGGATATAATTTACTAATCTGATTTGCGAGGAGAGAATAAAGATAATATGTTAAATATACAAGGTATGCTGGATTTCTTCTGGATGAAAAGTGTTTACACTGTTTTAATATGTGTACCAGCAGAAACAAGTTAATTGACAACAACAAGACTAAGAAAGAACATGACATTCTGAAATCTGTGACTAAGAAATTTAACCTGTAAATAGTGAGTGTAAAAAAAAAAAAAAAAAGATTCATTTTGAACATTATTCTAGAAAGGATAATTGCCCAGACGGAGTTAGTGGACACAATCTGTCAACAGAATTACTCTAGCATAGATTACAAGGAAATGGGTTTTAGGGGCGTACGATAACAATGTTGATACTATTGGAAGGGAGTCAAATTCTGAACTCCAGCAAAAGCAACTGAAGAAACTGAATGACTGTAAGCAAAACACCATTGTATACATTGTTTTCTTTTAAGTTGTATCTTCGTCTTGTTAGTCAGTTTACAAGAAATGCAAATTTTAATTAGTTTTTCTTTGTATTTTGTGAGTTTGTTTAATATAAAAAGAACAAAAAAATTGAGTGACAATTGCTTTTGTCAGGTTTACTTTTGGTAACTCTGTTATTATGAAAAATCATGAAAACCCTCTTTACAGGCAGGTTTTCTGGTGAGTTACAGTATGTACAGTGTTCTTCTTCTTTAATACTTTTAGGATGTGTTTGATGGGAAAAACTCTAGCTCTATGTCGAAGATATTTAGCTGGAAAAATGCCAAAAATCCAAGGGCATGGAAGCCTGGTTGCAATCCTTTAATAAATTGGTTTGTGTTTTGATTGCTTTCAGACAAAACAACAAGATTCATTTTAGCTATGTCTGCGTATTTCCTTCTTGCCAATACAGCACTTGTGACCTTTTAATACTGTTCTCTTGCTTAGCTTTGCATAAAGTAGATGAGTCCACTTTACTAAGCTACTTTGGTCTGTGATCTGACTAATTTAATCAAGGCTAATTGATATTTTATTACATTTTTAAAATGTTTTGCTTGGTATGTACCAAATTTATTTTTAGAAGGTGTCTTGTTGATATTGAATGTTTAATGATTTAATATTTTTCCATCATGTAACATATAAATAAGCAGTAAACTAAATAACTTGAAGTTTCCCCTTTTAGATTGCATGTACAGCTATGAGTATATTGCATATTCATTTTTATACTTGTTTTATACTTATTTTTTTCTTTTTAACTTCTGTCTGCTCATGTGATCAAGTAAATGGAATTTTCATTTGAACTGAAAGGTTGTTTTTTTTTTACCTTTGGAAATTTTGTTATTGCAGAACATTTAAAAAAACAATAATTCACCTACTAGGATAATGACTGACTTTCAGGATAAGGATGCCATTTGCTAAAATAGTATAGTTTTTGGTGTCTCTTTTTTTCCTGTTCATCTTTTTTTTAATATAACCGTGTTCATGTTTAGTTAGTTTGTAGGATGATTCTAAATAAAGTAGGTTAAATGGGCTAATTTTTCGTTGGAACTCCAAACTACTGTAATTAATGCAGTCACTTGACTACAATTGCAAATTTAACACATAGCACGACTGACAATTAAATGAGTGGCTAATAACATAGTGACAACTGGTGATCTTTTTTTTTCTTCTAAGTGCTGAGAGTAAATTGTAGATTACTTATTTTCCACATGTAGATGTTGCCCAGGTATATTTGTATAGTGAGTTAAAGTAAGACCGCAAATTTAAGTGTTTTTTCATTGTTGACTCTTATTGGCAGTGGTGATACACTACTACTTTACCTCGCTGACTATGAATTTCTTTGTCTGATAAGTTGAGAATTTGTTCTTTTTGTGTAATTACATTCCATAATTGTGGAAACATCTTGCTGGGTGGAACCATGAATGCTACTTTTTTGTATTTTCTGGTTTTGGGGCTTGATGTAAATGGCTAAAAGTTATGGTCAAATTGTATTTGCTATATCGACTAGTTGTCCTTGCCCCTCCCCAGCACTGTGCACTCACATGCTATGGCCCTTTCTACTGTTTTTGAATAGGCTAATCGTGATGGCATCTGCACCACATTCAGCTGAAGGTTTCCCCCAAAATCAGGCAATATTCTTTTCTGTGTGAGAGTAGTTCACCTGAAAATCTGAGAAAGTGGCTGATTGTTCATTGTGTCGTGTTCCACCAACAACACTAAATTATGAAATAGATTGCCTGATTTAATAGCAAATACATTATCGTTTACAAAATAATTGCTTGTATTAGCCCTGCCTGGTTTAGTGTGGTTTTATAAATAGATGCTAATCCCACATTAATAAACTGGGTGGTTTGTTTAATAAATTGACAGTGGAAAGCATTTACAGTAGGGGGCCTGGGGGAACTGGAGTTAAGACATCACTGCAGGTTTCCATGTTATTTCAGGAGTTGGCACAAATGGTGGAATGTGTTAGAGTTGTTCAATAAATCAATACTGAATCACATTTATGTCAATTTAAAATTGCTGTAAATCATAACACTAGATTGGCATCAAAGCCTAAAATTATAACTGCCATATCATAAAATGTACTTGAATAAATGGCTGTCGTCAGGTAAGAGTAAAAGTTACTAATGTTACCCTTTTTCGTTCTCTTTCTATTATATTTCAAACAGCAACTCAGAACCGTGTTTGATCTTAGTTTATCACTATTGCACTTGGTAACAATATGCAGGTATGCAGTAGAACTGGCGTTTTCAAAAATGTAAGGTTTTGCTTTGCTAGAAAATGTAGTGTCATCAGTTCATTTCAGGGGTATTGTCAAGTGTACATGGTGCAGTGAAATTCCGGTCTGAATGTTTTACGCCACTGTCTGTATCTGGCAGCCCAAAACTCAATTGGTTATGTATAATTTCCATCCAGTTTCTAAACCAGTCTATAATACAGTAATCCCTCCTCCATCACGGGGGTTGCGTTCCAGAGCCACCCGCGAAATAAGAAAATCCGCGAAGTAGAAACCATATGTTTATATGGTTATTTTTATATTGTCATGCTTGGGTCACAGATTTGCGCAGAAATACAGGAGGTTGTAGAGAGACAGGAACGTTATTCAAACACTGCAAACAAACATTTGTCTCTTTTTCAAAAGTTTAAAATGTGCTCCATGACAAGACAGAGATGACAGTTCTGTCTCACAATTAAAAGAATGCAAACATATCTTCCTCTACAAAGGAGTGCCCGTCAGGAGCATATAAAGTCACAGAGATAGAGAAAAGCAAACAAATCAATAGGGCTGTTTGGCTTAAGTATGCGAAGCACCGCGGCACAAAGCTGTTGAAGGTGGCAGCTCACACCCCCTCCGTCAGGAGCAGAGAGAGAGACAGATAAAAAAATCAATACGTGCCCTTCGTGCTTTTAAGTATGCGAAGCACCGTGCTGCATGTCGCTTCACGAAGCAGCTGCATAGAAGGTAGCCAACGTGAAGATAATCTTTCAGCATTTTTAGACGAGTGTCCGTATCGTCTAGGTGTGCGAACAGCCCCCCTGCTCAATCCCCCTGCGTCAGGATCAGAAAAACTCAGCGCAAGAGAGAGAGAGAGAGAGAGAGAGAGAGAGAGAGAGAAAAGTAAGCTGGGTAGCTTCTCAGCCATCTGCCAATAGCGTCCCTTGTATGAAATCAACTGGGCAAACCAACTGAGGAAGCATGTACCAGAAATTAAAAGACCCAATTTCCGCAGAAATCCTCGAACCAGCAAAAAATCCGCGATATATATTTAAATATGCTTACATATAAAATCCGCGATAGAGTGAAGCCGCGAAAGGCGAAGCGCGATATAGCGAGGGATCACTGTATAACGTTCCGAAATAATAGGTAGTGGTGAGAAAAATAGCTGATTTTTTTTTCCTTTTACATAAAGTTTTGTAAAATTGACAATTTCATTTTTCAAGCAATTTTACAACTGTGACAATCACTAAAAAGTTGGTTTTGGAGTTGTAGGATTAGTTGTAAGAGAGAATTATTGCTCCTTAAAGGTTTAGTAACATCTAGGAATGAGACTTCATGAAAATAAATTAGTAAAAATTGACTTGTAGAAATTCAGCATGGCTAAACACAACCCACAGTGAAATAAAATGATATACTCTTAGACAAAAAGCTGTAATTCAAAAAGAGTTAGTTTAGTTCATCAGAAAATGCTGTAATTGCTGTTTTAGATGAGATCCCACTTTGGCCAGAACTATACTTTGTCACAGTGGCGGTTTGTAATGCGGGGCACTGGGGTGCCATCCTCTCCTCTAAATATTTTTTAAAATCTACTTAAATTATTTAGGTAATGTGAAATAATCATATTTGTTTATTTGCACAATGTGTCTGCCGTCCTGTCACATCAACAACCATTAAAATCTGGTTCTGATTTGTACTTGTGTAATTTCTGTGTGAATGCCTATATTTCCTGAGTGAAGGGTGTCGGCCAAATGAGAATGTATGCAAGTTCATCTTTAGGCAAGCAGGTCACCTGAAGCTACCCTTTAATTGGTTCCTTTCAGATTTTTCCAGGGCCACAGCTCTCTGAAGATGAGCGTGCATAACTTTATGGAGATGGCAACTTCAAGTGGAACTTCAGAAACCAAAGAAAATTCAGTTATTTCTTTAATAAATTACCCCTTCATAAATTGTTCACTTGAGGAAAAAGATAAGAAGCTTGGACTGGACTGACTGACTGACTGACCTGACATAAGAATTCAGCAGTAGGCAAGTGATCAAGGACAAACTTACGCACAGACTTTCTCCACTCTTGTTATGATAAACCTAGTTGGCCAACTGGATGTGGTGTAAGTAGTGCCTTTTTTTGCTTTCCCTGTTTGCTTTTTCAAATTGTTGAAGCATTGTGGACAATGACGGGGATACAAGATGCAAGTGGCATTAATGTAGCTGCAGTCATCTACAGTAGTGTTTTTCAACCTGTGTGCTGCAGCACAGTGGTGCGCTGTGAGAGTTACCCAGATGTGCTGTGGAAATAACAGTGTAGTGCGCTTGGTTCTGAACCTGAGAGGGACAAGCTCCACAGATGGCTGAGACCTGTCTGAGGAGGACAAGTCTACCTGTAGAAGTGGTCATAAAAGCAGCTACGTGTTCACTATGTTGCAGACACAGCACTTAGAGCACTTCAGATGTGTCTCCAGGCTGCTAGAGTCCATCTGCCCTTGGGGTGTGGTCGCCAGCGAGCCTCACAGCACTGGTGGTTAATGGGCATACAAGTAGCTTCTGAGGCAGAGAGGGGTGGGAAAAAGGGAGAAGCAGGTTGGAGATCAGTGCTGGTGCTAGGTTATTTTGCACCCTAGGAGACACTTATTAGTGCACCAGCCAAATGTTCGGTAGCTAACCTGTGGGGCTGAGTTTCTCCCCCATCATTTTCACCCTATGCGAATGCTTAATTTGCCTTAATGGCGGCGCTGGGCATGGTGGATCTTGGAGCTGCTTTTTTATCAGATTCTCTGGTAGTCATGCCTCTTTGGGCAGTTGAGCACATGCTTGAGATATATTTGTGTTTAGTAAGATAATGTTGTGCCTTGGGATGATTTTGCTTGCTAAAAGTTTGCCACTACAGAAACAAAGTTTGGAAATGCTGATCTAGACAATAATATGAGGCTTTTTTTTTGGCAGGTTTACTGAAATTACTCAATTTAATCAGTAAGTAATTGAGAAATTTTCAGGCCTGATGGAAAGGAGAGCAAAATTTATGTTCAAGGAAATATAGGTATCCTGATGGTAAATGTAGAATAAGATTTTGGTTAGACTTGCCCTGTGGCTGTATTACAAGACAGGTTGGGGGGATGAGTTAAATTTTAAGATGTGGGGGTGTGTGAATCTTACAATGTGGATTTGTGCCCAGTTGAGGTAAATCTGGCAAACATGCTTAAAACTGGGCAGACTGGCAGCAAGTCTAGAATAAAATTTGTGTGGGAATGACACTATGGGTGTGGTAAATGATAAACTGGGATGCAAGACTTGAGAAAAATCAGAGGACTAGTGATTGTATGGTGTGGATTTGTGGAATACAATGGAAATGACCAAGGAGTGGGCACTCTGTTAGTAGATGCAGAAGAAGGACTTATGGTGTGGATGCGTTATAGGACAGACGGAAGTGCCCACATTTTTTTCACCAGCTGCTTCTGCTTTGTGCTTGCTGATAATCATATCCTCCAGTTAGCTCACTCCTGCTACCTGAAGGGAACTGTAGTCTCCATGTATGTTGTCCCCTCCTTTTTACAACCTCTCTCTCTCCATTAGGCTGTATTAGGGTATATTTTAATACAGACTGATAACGGTACATGCAAAATCTAATGAACACTTTTGTTGTCTCCGTTTATATCTCACAAATTTACTGAGTGTATGTCATTAATATAAATTAAGAAGAGTAACACTGCCAGTATAAATCTGTGAGGAAACTCATCCCATGTAAATCATTCTCGACTAATTACATTAACTCGGCATCACTAGACCATTCCCCAGCAGGAAAACCAGTTTCAAAAGTTGGATGATCCCAATGGATTTCAGCTTCAAGATTATTCTTTAATGTGGAACAGTTTTAAATGCTTATTTATAATCTCAATGAATGGTAAGCTTAGTTTTTTTTGCCCATTTCAAATACCTGTAATTTTGATGGGATCTTCCTCTTTTAAATCTACAGTATCTGTCATTAAGAATATTTCTTGTAGTGTTCTCATTTGTTTGTAACTGTAGTTTAGCGGCCTGAGATCCATTTTGTAACCCTTAGGGTGGATTCAAGTCACATTTGCAGCTTTCAGCTTGGCAGGTGCCTCTCCCATGAGAACCGATTGCTATGGTTTATTAAATATTTAGAAATAAAATCCTTTCATATGTGTTGTATAGAAATGTTAACATTTCATCAAGCCCAGGAGTTTTGTTGGTCTTCAAAATACCTACAGTATTTAATTATAAAATTCTCAAGCACATATGTTATTTATTCCTGTTAAGACCTTCCATTTATTTATTTTTGTTAAAGTGGATGAAATAGGAAATGAAGTTAGTAATTAAGAAATCTTGATTTTACTTGAAAAAATGGAAGTCTGCCTGATTTGCTTACAATTGTTTTTTTTAGTTTTTCTTTAAGATTTCAGATTTTTTTTTCTGTTTTTTTAGTTTGTCTTAATGTTTTTATTCATTTATTCCATTCTTTTGTTTTGAAAACTGCATTCTGTATGTTTGTTTGCTGTTTCAATATGGCCTTAAATGCTACTGTTTGTTTAAAATTACAGAAGAAAAGGCTTCTTCTATGTAATTACTGGAGCAAAAGAGAGATTCGAGATTTTATCATCCTTTATGTCCTCTGATTCAAGAAATAATGCAGATTTAAGTGACATCATTGTTTGTAGAATTCTGTTTACCAGATCAGTTTGTTTTAGGTTCAATAAATCTTTTTTGTGCAGAAATCTCAATACTTCCTGCTATTTTCTCCTCATATATCACATTTAGTAAAACTCTATTTTAATTGTAGGTTGGTGTCACTTGGCTTTTTTAATACAGCTAATAATGATTTTTCAATAGTGTGATTACTGATAAATTGTTAAAGTATTTCAGTGAGTTAAAAAAGTAAGAAATATTTGAAATTAAGGCCCTTCCTCTCTAGATTAGATACACAAGTAAATTGTGCTTTTAATTTCAGCTAAAATAGATTATAGGCATGCAAGCTAATTAAATGATTCTAATTCTTGCCGGCATATATTTCAATAAGTTACATCAGAATTCAGTGTTAAAATTAGAAAGTATAATATTAGCAATTTATAAATTCTTATTAATTGTGCTTCCAGAATCCTTAAATTTACATTTCATATTAAATCAATATCCACCCTTCTCCTAGCCATTTGAAAACAACCAATAAAAATTAGTCCCTCATACTATATATTTTGGGGTCTGTCTTGCATTAATGGATTTTCACCAATCTCTTCTAAAGCTTTGGGCTGTTCCTCCCAGGGAAAATTTGATCTTTTCTAATTTTATGTAAAATAACACATTCTCCCCACTTTATTATAGAGTAGAATGGGATTCCTCCAACTGAGTAAGAAAAGAGGATTAGAGTGGAGTGTGGTATAAGATAGTACAATGGATTTTTCTTGACAGTGTGGGAAAGCAGACGATTGGATCAATTGACCTTAATGAGTAAATTTATTAGCTTTAATTTGGCAATAATAATTAAAGCAATATATTTTCTGTACCCTTGTCTGCAGATGGGGATCTTGGCCATTAGACTTGTATCATGGTAATGGAAACACTAATTTTGAGAAACAGGATAATGTAACATCTTTGTAAATATAAGAACTATATAAATATGATACCTACTTATGTACAGTACATCAAGATGAAAAATGCAGGATGAAGACATGATAGACAAACATATAACACTGAAGAAGCTGGATGCTCTTTGTTAAGAGATTTTCTGGAGTTTCTTGATTTTACATGTACTTCATTTAGCATTTTCTTTTTAGGGCCTTAGCATGATATCACAGTCCTCTCACCTTTAATGGAGAGTGTTCAGGGAGAAAGAGCTATTTGGTTTCTAAATAAGTTAGTTTATAAAAGCTACATGGGTCCCTAACACAGTTGACTTGTTACGCAGCAACAGTTGAGCATGGTCTTTTGAAGCTAGCTGTTTGTTAGTTAATTCCAGTTTTAATTTATCCTGGCACATTTTTATATTTCAGGCCTTTAAAGGATGCTGTCTTGATGTCACACATGACCTTGTTTTGGGTTCAAATGAAGTTAGCTTGCAGTGGAATGCACTTAAGTTTTCGATGAAGTCCTTTGTCCATAACCATAATGTTGATCTCTTTGCCTTGTTTGTAAAACTTGTGGCAAAAGCGGCTTTTTGCCTAATAAAAATATTAAAGCCCTTTATCCAGAGTTTATTGTATATCTTAATGCTACAAAGGTTCAGTCTTTGCAACAGTTTCAGTGGTAAATATAACTACTGAGTCTTTGCAGGTTCTCAAACTTTACAGTGATAATCTTGACAGTCAAAGGAATACTTAGTTTCTCAGTTTGTTTGAAGAATCATTATTTTTAAAAGAGCTTATCCTAATTAAATCACACAGTTCAGTTTTTCCTAGTATAAAATGTTCTGTTTTACGAATGTATTATATAAGCCAAACTTAATGCATGTGACCAGCTTTTACTAAACCTTTATTTTTTCTTGAGGAATATGATACTACAGGTATCAAGACTTGTGCAGGCTACTACTAACCTCGGATTGATACTTTAGAGTAGGGGAACAGCTTTTGTAGCATACAGAGTCAGTGATTATATCAAGATTACAACATTTACCATACTAATTAGGTAGATGCGTTTCCACTTTAAACTGAGCTTTATCATTTGGCCAGATCTGCTGTAAACATTCACTTATTGTTGAATTTTGCTACTTTTTCTAAGTGTTTCCTTATTAATATTTAAATATAAACATTTTTTTATTGGTTCATACTGTATATGTTGCACAGTTGTTTTCTTTTAGATTTTATTTCTGCATGCTTTGAACTCTATATGTTAATTCATAGAACTACATTTTTTTTTCCCTAAAGGTATGCAATTTGTGCAGTTTTGCTTATCTAAATTGGCATTATTTGAGTCTGTGTAATCCAAGTAGAATTATCAATCTGTCTAGAGCTCCTTAGACTGTTTTTCATCCACCCTGTGATGGTGACCATCTATTGATCTACTTTTGTCTGGAATACAGTTGAATTGTATTTTATAATTTGACTGGCACCCTGTCCAGGACTGGTTGCAGTTTTGCGGCTGATGCTCTTGATTCTCCATTATAGTCTCTCTGTAAATGGATTCATGGATAATAAGTTATTTCAGATTGCAATGTGGTTTCTGAATAGGGGAAACGTAGTCCTACATTAGCGATTTACAAAGAATAACTACATTCATGGATACAGCAAAATTAAAAACAAAAAAAAAACTATGTTGGGGGCACAGGAAAAGAAAAAATCATTATGGTGCTACTCTATATGGGGGGGAAAGTAAAGCTCCACAATAGGAATAGTTGGCTATCTACAGATCTGTGAACATCTTTAAGCATTATACCGCCTTATCTGATACATGAAATTTCTGTGGCATCTCACCACTCAGAATATTGTGATAAGCTCCTGTATTTAACACATGATTGAGGTTCACCATTTTGATGGTAGTGGGTGACCGACTGTAGTAAAAGCACATGCAGTATATCTATCATATGTGACTGGTATGTTGGCAAATGTAATGTAGTCTCTCAGTTACAATTAATCACAAAGAATCTTAAAGTTAGGGGAAATATGTAAAAAAAGAACAGATTTTGACAATTAAACTTCCAGGAATTTGTGACGTTTGAAATCTGTATTAGTTTGACTCCTCAGTTAAACATTACTCTATTAGTAAGTTTTCTTACCAGCTAATGATGCAAATGTAAATCTTACAATGGAAAATGATACAAGCCCAAATAAGCAATTTTGTGACTAATCAGATTTTTAAAGCATGTTTTTACAAAAACAACTTTAACAAGGTGTAAGTGAATATATCCTGAATTATCTTGGAATTCACTAATTCAACAGAACAACTAATATTTGAATTTATATTTTTAGTATTGATTTTAAGCAGTATTTGTTTCAATTACTGGAGTATGAGAAATAGAATGTCAACATTGTTAAGTACAGTTACTCCATGATGATATCATTCTTTATAAATCCTATGCTGAAATACCTCCAAGATAATGACATCCCCTCAATTTGCTGTTACACTGGAGAATATGTATCATAAAATAAGGTCAAGTCTTATATTGTAATTTGATATTTATGAATGATATATTAATTTACATAAATGATTGCTGGCCAACTACTTGCTTGATGTACCACTGTTTTAAATTTCTTGTTACTATTAGTATTTATATATTTTATATTCCCCCTACAGAAAAACACACAATATTGTCTGTTTGAACATTGGAGATAGAGATTTCTGTTTTTGCCATGGCATCAAATAGGTATTGAGTATTCTGAAATTTCACTGGTATTGCATACAAAAATTCTAATATCATAACAACCAACATACAAATATTTCTAAATATCATATAGTTGTAGAAATTGCACTGCTGTACTTTTCTGAATGCAAAATAAGAGAAAGGTAAAGAAGATCAGTTAATTAATTGGGATCAATTACAGGTAAAATGATATGCTGATTATGAAATTGGTTGGAACAAAAACCACCAACCACATCGGGTCCACACTGAGTTTGAGAACCACTTCTTTAGTAGTGTCTTGTGTTGACTCATTTGCATTGTAGAATTAAATAAGGGCTTTCCTAAGTTAATTATTTGAAGAGTTTAAAATTTTTATTTAGAAAATTGTCATGGTTTTAGGAAATAATCATTTTAACAGTACTGGTTTCACTGCAGTGGGCTAGTTCCTGCATCTGTACTGTTGTTTTCAATGTGGACAACTGAGCTGTACTAATCGGAAAGATGTGTAGAAAATAAATGGAATGATTGGTTTTGCTGGTGCTTAAGGCCATTCATTTTCAAATAACATACATGTGATAATGAATTTAGCATTTCATTTTATTTTTACTTAAATTGGTTTTGTTAGTATCTATTTTCATACAATGCAATTGTAATTAAATTTGGTATGACCTTAAGTCATTATTTTTTATTAGTTTTACACAAGCTTCTATGGACAACATGCCAGGCTTACCTGAAACTACATCATGGATTGATGATTATATTTTCACATTGTTTTGGTATGTTAATCAATTCAGTTGTTCTTCCTGTTACTGCAACTGTATAATTAAGTGTTATACTCCTTGTACTGCAGAGATTGGCTTTTGTTTCAGTTGAAAGAAAAACAGGAATTGAAATGGACAACATTCTGTGGTTGTTTATGGAACAGTAGTGTCAGATATTTTTTTATTTTTACTTGTTAATGCATAATTGATGGCAAATTTAGAAAGAAATAACTCGTTTGATCATCTGAGCAGAAGATCAAAGTACAACATGTATTCTGCCAACTATTGTGTATTTTTTCAAAACTTATCATCATTGTTTTTCTATCAATTTGTTTTTTTTTTCTTTCTTTTTTTACACTACGTTTTTGCGGAATTGTGGTATTTGTTAAAATTTAGCATTGGAATTGCAGTCTCCCCCTTCAAGTAGCACTGTGGTTATTGTGTGTGTGTGTGTTTTTGTTTTTTTGTTACTGGTTTGTTTTATTGGTTGGTTTCTGTGTTTTAGTCAAAACAAGATCTTCATCTTACAGTAAAAGAGACCTTGTCATTCCATACAGTTAGAAATCTCTTTATAGTTTACCTTTTGTAAATAGTGTACACAAACACTTGTATTTCAAATATATTGATGTTTTCCTTGTGTTTCTTTTCTGTTTTTAAAGAGTAACTTTATCAAGATTGCATTAGCCCATCTTTCCATCCATCCTCTTCTGCTTATCCGAGGTCGGGTCACGGGGGCAGCAGCTTGAGCAGAGATGCCCAGACTTCCCTCTCCCCGGCCACTTCTTCTAGCTCTTCCGGGAGAATCCCGAGGCGTTCCCAGGCCAGCCGGGAGACATAGTCCCTCCAGTGTGTCCTGGGTCTTCCCCGGGGCCTCCTCCCGGTTGGACGTGCCCGGAACACCTCACCAGGGAGGCGTCCAGGAGGCATCCTGATCAGATGCCCGAGCCACCTCATCTGACTCCTCTCGATGCGGAGGAGCAGCGGCTCTACTCTGAGCCCCTCATCTTTTATATTATTTTATATCTTTTTCTCTCATCTTTTATATTTGCAATTATTAATGTTTAATGCATTCATTATAAAACCTGTTTGGCTCAATGTAATTTTACAATAGTTAGAAATAACACTGCATATCGGTAGAGGCCGCTGTATTAGTTTTTGACAATGTCAACCGTAAGAGAATACAGTTCATGTGCCTTTTTTTTTTCTTCTTTCTGTAGAGTCTTGATAAACTGAAAACCCCAGCCAGTGTGAATAATGCTTACATTTTCAACAACAGATATTACATTTCAGCATTACCAACATAGCACAGTTGCACTGGCATTCCATTATGGACAGTTGTGGAAATCACAGTATCAAATTCACATGCATACCTGCCAGTTTTACTAATTTCTTTTTCTTGTTTTTATCAGAGGTGTGTGAACACACTTGTGCATGCATTTATGCTGGGCTAATCTCCGGGATTGGTTCCTGCCTTGTGCCCTGTGTTGGCTGGGATTGGCTCCAGCAGACCCTCGTGACCCTGTGTTCGGATTCAGCAGGTTGGAAAATGGATGGATGGATAATCTAGAGTTGTCAGTAAAAGTAACCTGCACATTTTAGGGATGTAGGAGGAGTGCCAGAATGTTCTGGGGATACTAGTAACCCATATAAACATAAGGAAATTGAACATACTTTACAACCAACACTGTAAACCCATGAGCTATTGCTAACTGCTGTGCTACTCAATATCAACATTTAAAATTGAAGTTATAATACCTCATTTGATATAAAACTGTTCAAGTGTCTCTTTTATATATTGATATGTCATATTTACATATTGTATGTTTTTGTTTAATGTGATTAAATCTCAGTTTACTGTTATATTGCAATTCTGTTATAAGAGATGCTTCAAATGATACATGATTTGACAAATATAAAACATGTATCAATTCATCCAGTGTTCAGGTGCTTTCACTTATAATGCCTAAAGAACCTCATGCCATAGCCCATGTCTGTTTGAACTCTCACACATCCTGGTGACAGGGACAGTCTCGATTTCAAATGTGCATCCAGATAGTTAAACGAAGAATACCAAAATGTCCCAGTTTTACCAGGCTGCTCATATAATACATTTTAGTTTTGCAAACATTGCTTTGCTGAAACAAATACTGTCACAATATATTTACAAGAGGGTGCACTAAATTCCAAGACAGAAACCCACTTGATTAACATTATACATGCTATAATTGTACAGCATTGCAAAGAGGAACAAGAAGCAGACAAAAACAGAACACCAGTATGTATTTGTTTATACTTTAACCACTGCATGCAATCCTGTGTGTTCATTTGTGAAAGGTTTTTTTTTTTTTTTCTGTGCCCTGATCTCTCTCTGATAATGAGGTAATGCAGGCATTCTGTAGATAGGCTTTAAGTATGGGTATCCGTGCTACTCAAGTGTTCCAGGTTGTGACTTTGAAAAATGTGGTCACCCTATCATTTACCATCAGAATGGTGCCACATACACATGATATTCATAATAGTCACTCACTATAATAAAGTTTGCCTTTCACTTCTATTCTTCCCTAACATTTGTCAAAACTGAATAGCTTTTCAGGTCCGTTTTGTTAAAATTACTATGGCCAGACATGCTCAAGCACAGAAGGAAGTAATTGCTAAAGTTTTTATTTATTAAGGTTACAGTGCATCTGGAAAGTATTCACAGCACATCACTTTTTCCACATTTTGTTATGTTACAGCCTTATTCCAAAATGAATTAAATTCATTTTTTTTTCCTCAGAATTCTACACACAACACCCCATAATGACAATGTGAAAAAAGTTTACTTGAGATTTTTGCAAATTTATTAAAAATAAAAAATTGAGAAAGCACATGTACATAAGTATTCACAGCCTTTGCCATGAAGCTCAAAATTGAGGTCAGATGCATCCTGTTTCCCCTGATCATCGTTGAGATGTTTCTGCAGCTTAATTGTAGTCCACCTGTGGTAAATTCAGTTGATTGGACATGATTTGGAAAGGCACACACCTGTCTATATAAGGTCCCACAGTTGACAGTTCATGTCAGAGCACAAACCAAGCATGAAGTCAAAGGAATTGTCTGTAGACCTCCGAGACAGGATTGTCTTGAGGCACAAATCTGGGGAAGGTTACAGAAAAATTTCTGCTGCTTTGAAGGTCCCAATGAGCACAGTGGCCTCCATCATCTGTAAGTGGAAGAAGTTCGAAACCATCAGGACTCTTCCTAGAGCTGGCCGGCCATCTAAACTGAGCGATCGGGGGAGAAGGGCCTTAGTCAGGGAGGTGACCAAGAACCCAATGGTCACTCTGTCAGAGCTCCAGAGGTCCTCTGTGGAGAGAGGAGAACCTTCCAGAAGGACAACCGTCTCTGCAGCAATCCACCAATCAGGCCTGTATGGTAGAGTGGCCAGACGGAAGCCACTCCTTAGTAAAATGCACATGGCAGCCCGCCTGGAGTTTGCCAAAAGGCACCTGAAGGACTCTCAGATCATGAAAAAGAAAATTCTCTGGTGTGATGAGACAAAGATTGAAATCTTTGGCGTGAATGCCAGGCATCCCACGTTCCACGTTTGGAGGAAACCAGGCACCGCTCATCGCCAGGCCAATACCATCCCTACAGTGAAGCATGGTGGTGGCAGCATCATGCTGCAGGGATGTTTTTCAGCGGCAGGGACTGGGAGACTTGTCAGGATAAAGGGAAAGATGACTGCAGCAATGTACAGAGACATCCTGAATGAAAACCTGCTCCAGAGCGCTCTTGACCTCACACTGGGGCGACGGTTCATCTTTCAGCAGGACAACAACCCTAAGCACACAGCCAAGATATCAAAGGAGTGGCTTCAGGACTACTCTGTGAATGTCCTTGAGTGGCCCAGCCAGAGCCCAGACTTGAATTTGATTGAACATCTTTGGAGAGATCTTAAAATGGCTGTGCACCGATGCTTCCCATCCAACCTGATGGAGCTTGAGAGGTGCTGGAAAGAGGAATGGACGAAACTGGCCAAGGATAGGTGTGCCAAGCTTGTGGCATCATATTCAAAAAGACTTGAGGCTGTAATTGCTGCCAAAGGTGCATCGACAAAGTATTGAGCAAAGGCTGTGAATACTTATGTATTTTTTTATTTTTAATAAATTTACAAAAATCTCAAGTAAACTTTTTTCACGTTGTCATTATGGGGTATTGTGTGTAGAATTCTGAGGAAAAAAATGAATTTAATCCAATTTGGAATAAGACTGTAACATAACAAAATGTGGAAAAAGTGATGCGCTGTGAATACTTTCCGGATGCACTGTGTGTTAATTGACACTTGCAAGTTATAAGTTACTAGCCATGTGCGCCCAACTACGTTGCGCGTGTTAAAGTTGTCTGTGAAGGGCTCCCAGTTTAAATGCGGCTGCCAGTCGTGAACTGGGCCCTTCGTCGCACAGCATTATGATTTTTTATAAGGAAAACAAAATTACAAAACAAAACCCTTGGACATTGATTTGATAGGAACAGCCTACTCGGAATCACTGTCCGAATAGTAATTATGTGGTGGTGGAGGAGCATTTCTGCTTCTCTCCGTTCACAGTCCGTCTCGTTTTCATGACACTGTCGTTTCCTCTCACGATCTCTTCTCAACCTTTCTCCAATCTCGCAGGTTGCTTTGTGGCAATCCAAAGATTAAGGAAGAACCAATGCTTCTTTCTTGAACTCCAAACGCAGACTGATGGAAAAGTGTGCCTGACTTATATACTCTGAATGCCGACTCCAAGAAGTGGGTGAACATTCGATTTGGACGAAGTGCTGCCAACGACGGTCGATAGAAACACAAAAAACCACAGTCTCGACAACGAAGCAGGTGTTGACGCCAGATCTAAACACAAAGAGTGCTATCGACAGTGTTTGTAAACAAAAGTAACAACCAAGGTGTTGTGTATTCAGCCAGTACAAACAGCATGTAGTCTCCTTTAGTTCAATCCTCTTTAATCACCACACTCCAACCTCATCCAACGATCCTCCCCCTCACTTCCTCTCCTCCTCCGTCACTACTGCCTTCTACTGAACACAGCAGGAACACCACACAAGGCAGTGAATTCGCGGACAAACAAAGATCAAGATCCAAATGAAGATTATATATAAAGATAGTATATGAACATGGACTATGTGTGTTTATGTGCATGTGTGTGAGTGGGAGTGTTCCCTGTGACAGACTAGAATCCTGCCCAGGCCTGTTTTCAGTCTTTTGCCCAGTCCTGGTAGGATAGCCTCTGGCACCCACAACCCTGAAATGGATTGAGGAAGGTTCGAGGATTTACCAACTGAACTCGGTCTCCACTGAGGACAACAGAGTTTGTACAGCCCATGAATGCACCGGAATGCATTCATTTTCTGACTTAACTACATTTTGAAATAATTTGATGCACTTCAGTTTTATTACAGTGCATGTATTACAGATGAATAAAAAATGTACTCCATCTTAGATCAAACATGCTTCTTTAACCACCTCAAGACCAGAATGAGAAAAAGAATTTAATATGCAGTACTAAGTTACCAAAGATAGAGAAATGTCCAAAGGCTTTGCAATGGTTAGCATGCTCAGTAGTTTTATGACTACAATCTAAATGCCTGTCAGCTTGTGAAACCTTTGGACTGTTCCTCATAAAGTGCTGTAAATTTTTTTGTATAATTTTGAGTATAATAAGACATTTTGTAGTATGTGAATTAGGTTACTTTTAATTGAGCAGGCTAAGATGTAATAGTACTGTAGTGTACATTATTACAATAGGTTATTCAGTAAGCATTGATGCCACATCGGATGTTCTTCAGTAAGGAACTATAGATCGATAAGGAGTTATGATCCCAAGACTGCATGATAATTAACAAAACAACTTTTTCCAGTAGGGTCTAAGCATGGAACATTCACAAAGTATGTGACCTAGAGAAGCGAATGCCTGACACCTGCTTTCATAAGTAGGGTTTTGACAAGGTTATATATTTTTCTTTTTTTCTTTTTGCAATATATGTAGTGCTGTCTCAGATTATTTAGAAATGTGTTGTTCTTGATAACAACAGTAGAGTTTTAAAAATCCTACTTTTACCTCTGTCACAGCTAGTAGGTGTTATTTCTGCTAAAGGTCACAAGGAAATAGGTCTCAATTCCAAGCATATTCCTTGTATTAAATATTGTGTATTTTAAGGAGGTGGAAATATGAGTTTATTGTAAGGGTGCAATTGGCAGTGGCATTTGATGAACCTTTAAATGTTACTTTCACGGGTACCGTATTTAAGGTGAGCATGTGATTTTTACTTTAATGATCGCAAGCATAAAAAAAGGATATATATATTTGCCGCTCTAAGGTAATTCTTCAATACTTATGACTGGGGCAGAACCTTCAACCAAAACACAATGGTGTGTAAATGAGAAGTTGTAAAGCCAGTTTTAGAATTTTAGAACTGAACCATTAGTTGAATCAAGCGATAGTGATGACTGTGTGAATTGATCATCAGACGTTGACATGGATAGTGAAACTGAATGGCACTGTATGACTGTGTGAGTTGACTGTCCGACTATGTTATGCCTGGTGACTACAGTCAATAAAGCTGTCGCGGGTGCAAGTAAGTGAGTGTCAAAATGATTGTGATCAAGCAGAAAGACAAAGACACCACTGTTGTTTGTGTCGGGGGAAATGTGGAATTCACTAAGTCTTCCACTCTGGTAGCCTACAATAACACAATGGGTGCATTGGTTGTGTTGTTACATTCTACCCTCATGTGCAAGCAGCAGAAAAAATATATAAGAAAAGTGTGCAAAGAAGCACATGTCTACTGTCCCGATTACAATGTTGTGTTTGTTGTTGACTCTTTCAAAACGTACCACCAAAGGACGTGTATCAAATCTACATCAAGTGTAGCAGTGGACACTAGACAGAAGTTTCCTATTGTATTTATGTTGACATTTTGAAATTTACATATTTCTGTTACATGTAAACATCTTTTTGTTGAAAAAAATTAAATGTTTTTGAATTGCTTTTCCAGGGGTAAACATGCGGTTAATCTCACTTTGCTTAAACTGAGAAGTTTCAGTTCCTTTGAACTGACCTCATAACTCTTAACAAGTGGTCCTGTAATCAATAAATTTATTCTCTGTTTCTCTAACATTGCTATGTCTTCATTTTGTTAATACAGAGATCAAAACTGCATATAGTGCTCCATTTGTCTACTTTTATTTTCATTAACTCTGTGCTATGCTCAGGTACGTGTACATCTGCAGTGATTCAGCTAATACTGTATTCTCTACCATTCCATATAATTTAGCATCAGTTGTAAATTTAATTAGATACTTTTTGATACTTTTATCAAGATAATTTATACACATCAGAAAAAGTTGTAGTGATAAATCCAGATTTTAGATATCTTACTTCTTAAATGTTTAGGTGATCTTGCATATTCATTGTCTGACCTCCATCAACATATTAGTCCCTTAACAATGATGGATTAAATTTCCAGTTTGTAAGAAGACTATATCTGAATGCAGGGAATTAAGAAGTGGTAACAGTTTAAAAAAAAAAGTGGACTAAAAAGCTCTTCCCCCTTTTTATTACCTAGAGAAAGTTAAGATCCAATACGTAAAGCTCCTTTGACATATAGCACAGCAAGACACTAGACAAAAAGCTACAATACAGTAGAACATTTCAGTTTTAATAGTATAGTATAACATATCTGTAACAATAAGTCATTTCTAACATGGAAAGTGGTAAAAGTAAAAAGTACTTTAGGCACCTTGTAGTAATTACACTGTTAGGAATATCATATACTTATTGTATTTGCTTAAAGTTTCAAAAGTCTGCAGCACAAATAAACACTACACAGTTACCCTCATGGGGGACAAATTAGGTTATTGTACTGAACTAATAAGAATTAATAAAATTACTTTTTTTTCCGATCAAAAGTGAAAAAATTACCTTAATATAAGTTTTATTTATTGTATTATCTAGTCCTGTAGTATTCTTAGTAGTCTATGACAATGTAGTATTGTGCTAGCTAACAAACAATAGCAAGGATTCAACTTAAATGTAAATGCTGAGCAGCATCAAAAGATCTAATGTAGGATGTTGTGTTTTTATAGTCCTTATCTCAGAGTTATTTTAGTTCTTTTTAAACTTCTTAATCCCTCACCTAGTTTTCAAATTTTGAAAAAATGTTTTTTGTTCTGGTTGAGTATTTTATTTGGTTGTAGTGGAGGATGAAAATATGCAGATGATTGTTGCTGACTCATCGGTTGTTGAACCACTGCTGTGTACTGTGCTCACAGCTCAGCTACAGTTTATATACCACATAATGCAGAGGCCTTTGGATGTAAACTTTGCTCATACTTCATAATGAATAGTCGATATTATAACCACCCCCGAACTTCTAACCGTTAATGTTTGAAAAATAAATACCCTGCTTAATAGCACAGAAAATAAAAAGGGATAATAAAGATAATATGAATCTTACAAGTAGAAGGTTTGTTTTGTATGTGGTAATATATTGTATATGTGGTTCTTTTGTATTTTGTCACAGGATTATATAATTTACAGTGAACTTTGACAGCCTTTGTACTGTAGAAAGCCTTTCTCTGATTACTTAAATGTAGAAAATAAAAAAAGGCAATTTCATTGGAATATAGGTTGCATGAAGCTTCCATGCTTGATGTCCAACTGAGACAATTTGCTTGTAAATTGCTATATTTGGTGTATTCGTGAACTCTGTAGAAGAACACACCAACCATCTTTGTGTTTTGCCCAAGTAAATATAAGGTATTACAGATGAAAGATAAGGTTGAGACCCTGCTAATTTATTTGTATTTTGCTTGTAATTTAAATACTACAGGGTGAATCAAAACTGAATTTAATAGTTTCACAAATATATTACTTAGTAACCAAGTATAATATGATCATATAGTGTAGTCTAAGCCAATTTGTAATTTTCTTAAACTTACAAATACTCTGTATGCCTTCCTTTATCATATAGAACACTTCATCAGTCCTGTAGTCTGAATAATGGTTGACATGATGCATTTCATTTCCTCAGTTCTTTATGGAAGATGTAGCACAAACACAGTGTATTTGAGGTATTTCTGAATAGAAATTAAAAATTAACGATGTTATGTCTGGCCATCCAAAAGGCCAGTGGTGCACCATAGCAGATGTTTATTGAGGTAATCTGGAAAAAAAATTACCCTTTTGTTGTTTTGAACTGTAGCATTAAAAAATGTAAAAAAAAATAAAATAAATAAAAGTGCAGTAGCATTATATTAGATCTGCATTATAAAACAAGAAAAAGGAAAAAAGTAGCGTGTGTTGATTTTCACAGTCACAACAAAAATACTTCAGGTGTATAATTGGAGAACTGTGATGGTATTATACCAACTTTAGGGTTTGTCAAGCTTTATAAAATTTCTGTGTTTTTGCAGTATAAATAAAACACTTAGAATGATGCTTTAGCTATCAAAATTCTTTGTAATCTGCTATATTGTTTCTGATTTTGTCGTTCCAAACATTTTATGTTAGATTTCCTTTTATTCCTTGGAGTGGAGAAAATGGTGAACATTTGAAGGCAAATGCCATTTCCTCCCTCAGCCATGTTGACTCTAAAATGATTCAGCTTTCTCTCCTTAACGTAAAAGTCTGTTTTAACTTTACCATGCATGTGACTTTCACTCTGAGTTGACTTGACCTAGAAAATGATAGACCTGTTAAAGATCCTTGCTAAAGTTAGAACTGTTGACTAAAAGATGAATGCAGTACCATCATGATTGAATGGTCTTTTCAGCATTTCAAACTGGAGCACACTTGAAAGTGTGAATACAGTATAGTTAATTTTTGTTTTTGAGATGTGTTTACTTGCGTTTACTCAAGTATTGTTTAAGAGCTGGATTTCTGTCCGGTTGGGTTACATATTTGAAAATGTGTTTTTATTTTTTTTTTATATAAAGAACAAAATGATGTTCTTCAGTAAAAGGTCGGTTTTAATTTTAAAGTAATGTAAAATAGTGTATGTGTTATATAATGACTAGAGGGCACGAATAGTTATTGTTAAACAAATATCATGAGGAGATTAAGTCATTTTGTATCATGGATTTGGTACTTTAAATTGGATTTTATTATGAAGCTAATAATGCAGTACACAATCTTAGGAAGAACTGAAATCTTCAATAATTTCTTGTGAAGGTCCAAATATAACACAATTTGGGAGCAATAAGCCTAAGTTAGCACTTCAATGAAAACTTTTCGCAGGCAAGATATCTAAAACTGATAAATTTAATTGGATATCTTTATATTGAGAAAAACAACTGGCAGTGAAACTGAATTGTTTGAATTTGGCCTACCCATGCTGAAATAAAAAATAGAATGGTTTCTGTTAAAGCTTCACCCATATTTATCATTTGGGAATAAATTGATAGGTCTCATTTAATTTTTTTTATAAACTTTAGTAAATGTGGTCCTGACAAGTTATTTTTAGGCAACAAGCTACATATTGATTTGAGATCTGATTACATTGATTATATATGATAGTATATGAAATTGTATATCTTTTAAAAGAAATCAAAGAGCTAGAATAAACTTTAAACTCTTTATTTTTAGAACTTTTTCTAACTGTCTCAGGGACTTTAATTTTCGCTGCACCCCACTAAACATTAATGTTCTCATATATAAAGTGTGATAATATTAATCCATGTTTGATTCTTTATCTTACCATAATTTAAAAAAACCCAAAAAAACTCAAGAATGAAAATATATACAGTTTACTTAAACCTAGTGATGTTAAAACACACCAGGCTGTCATTTTAGCCCATAAATGAGATTTGAATGTTTCACGGTAAACAAATGCCTTCGTTTGAATATAGTCAAGTCTGTGGGGGCAACATGTGCATTCACTTCTGAGGTTCAGAATTCTTGTTAAAAGACCATTTACATTACATTATTTCTTATTATTTCATCCATTTTTCAGGTCAAAGCAATGGTATTAGACAAGCAAAAATAACTTTTTCTTTTGTTCATGGATATTTGTGTCAGCACAGACTGGGTTTATAATTCATGTATATTGTGCATTGTCTGAAATGATGTTGGTGAACATAGCAAATAGAGAGCTAGAGAGTCCATAAGTCAGCCATAGATAAGGCATTTGGTCATTTTCATGTTGTACCAGTGACTCTTGTTTGTTGACATAATTCCTTAACAGTTTCCTTTCGCATTGTGCCACTGCAAAATACACAGTTCACCAAATTTTTAAATCTAAGCATTAGGAATGCTAAAGTCAGTTTTATTTGGGTCGATAGTGATACCAATTTCATGTCACTGAATTGGCTAGTTCAGATATTGATATTCAGATATAACCTTTTTAAACTAAGCTCCTCCATAACCATACATGTAGAAGCCTTAATGTCTATTTTAAGTGTTAACTTTGGTATTTTCATAATTTAAACTATAGACCACAGATGTTGCCTGTTCTATTTTTAATTTACAAAATGATTTTTTGTAGGCTTATTGTTCAGTGACAAAAAAAATACAAACATTAATAAAATTACCTTAAAATGTATACTTTTTTCTTAACACGTTTGGTTAAATATTTATCCATAATACATATGGCATAAAAGAAAATAAAATACTTCTCATAATTACATGCTATTTTAGTTTCATTTCTACTGTAATGTATTTTTCAAAAACAAAGCTTAATTTTAAAATAGGTAGTTTTCACCATTTAATCATTAATTGCACTACAGCTTTTGTTGCAATTAAAATATATTTATACAAGTGTCTTTCCCTTTTTGTTTTTGTCTGTGTACTAGTGTACCGTTATGCAGTACTCTCTCTTCTCACCAAAACCTATACTATATGACACACAAAAACAAATAATACAGTACAAACTCTTAGTCGCAAATCTGTGTTTGTGTTTGTAAGATGTTTATCAGGAAGATAGGCTAACATGCTTAACAAGTTTATAAGTAAAATAGACACATTTTGATTTTAAGCTAACAAGCCTCTTGTTTACTAAGCAGGAATTTCAAATTCATCTTTATCTTTCCTTTGCAATTAAAACTGCTGAAGTTAAAACAAGCTTTGCTGTCCGGTTTAATTTAAAGACCAAAAAATACAAAGGTCTAAATTCTTTTTTTTTTTTTTTTTTTTTTGCTGTTTGTCCACTTGCATATGATGACTCCCCAGATTCCTGTTTCTGTTTCTTACTCTGGTTTCTTTTATGTGAAGGCTAATATTACAATCTTGTTTCTTTTTGATAAAGTCTGCCTTGTTGCTCTATGTTTACACTGTAATACCCCACATGAAAGAGGACTACAACTAAATTACCATACAGTGGAACCTTGGTTCACGAACGTCTCGGTACACGTACAAATCAGTTTACGACCAAAAAGTTCGCCAAACGTTTGCTTCGGTTCACGACCACACACTCGGTATACAAACAAGCCAGTTTCCCTTTCGGTTTGTATGTGTTCAGTCACTCCCTGTGCATTTCCTGTGCAGCGAGCAAGAGAGAGAGAGCAAGAGAGCGCGACACACACACACACAGGCACGCGAGAGAGAGAGACACACACACACACACACAGAGGCAGCGCGAGAGAGAGAGAGACGCACTCACAGGCAGCGCGAGAGAGAGAGCTGGACACATTAAGGTAGGAAGGCAGTTAAAGAATGCACAGGGCTTGATTTTGTTTTCACTTCTGTTTACAGTGGTCGGTTCGTAGCGTGCATTGTTGCAATGTTACTTTTCTTGGTGGTTTATTAAATTACGGATTTTTTCAAATGTTCATTTTTTTCCCTGTGCGCAAAACTCATTAAAAAAAGTGTTTTTAGCCAGCGGTTGGTAGCGCTATAGTGCGAACTATTGCAGTGTTAGTTTTCTCTGTTGTTCAAGGTTTTCTCAGTGTTATTCAATGTTTTTACACTTAGTTTACTATTACGCTGTGCATTTTATGGTTTAATTAACTATATTTGTGCTTAAAAACTTAAAAAAAAATATATATATATTTACATACAGTTCGTATGGTCTGGAACGGATTAATTGTATTTACATACAATCCTATGGGGGAAATTGCTTCGGTTCACGACCAAATCGGTTTACGACCAGAGTTTTGGAACGAATTATGGTTGTGAACCGAGGTTCCACTGTATAGCGTAGAAAAGCAGATGATTAAAAAACTGTTTTTTGTGATTGGGCAATTTACAGATAACCAATCAAGGCTTTAATAGTGAAAATCAGCTGATTTTTAGATTGACTGTAGATTCAACAGAGTATCACTATATTCATCTATTCTTTCATTGTATTTAATGTGGTTCTCTCATTAAAAGCTAGGCTGGAGCCAGAGTATTGTAAAAATAAGTAAATAAATCCTCTAAAACCAGAATGTGCTATTTATATATACAGCTCAAGGAGTTCCAATGCCTGCCTGCCTTGACCATACATTGAATGTAAGTCAAAATTAAAAACGTATTTAAGGCTAATTTCTGACTCTAAATAGACCCAGTGTAAACCTTTGGAATATAGTACAAAATTAGAACACTTGAAGAAAATAAATGTGAATACAAGAAAACATGTAAACCTCTGAGGAAAGTAAGCACAGTTAAATGGAACTATGAGAGAGTAATGGCCATGCAGCTACTGTGAAGTGTGTGTGTTGTTTTTTTTTTTTTTTTTTTTTTTTGTAATTAAAATTAAAGTTTATGTTTCTAATGAAAAAATGTGTTTGCTTTTAAAGCCCAAAGTCTAGTCAATGGAATTCTAAGCTCTGCTATTTCAGAAGCAATCTTTCTTTTGATGCTACCGTATTGCTACCTGAAGCTTCTGCATTTCTTTGGAAGAAGTGCCATGCAAATAAAGCATGCACTAAAAATGCATACCAACAGATAACGTATTGGAAATATTAGCATTAATCCCCAGATTCCCATACTTGTACATGTCCTGGTGCAAGAAGAAATGAAAAAGGTAATGATAATTAAATATAATTTTAATGGATAGACTTTTGCACAGTTCTTTTTGCCCATAAGGCTAATTCCAGTAGAGTAATCCAAACAATAAATAATAAATACAACACCATATATTGCTTGTAACATCAAATGATACATGTTTGAAACATTCATGCAGTACTCGGTACAATATGAGCAGCTGTTGAGTAGCCTTTTCACCTGATAAAAATGGTCTTTGAATTTAATAGTGTGAGTGCTGAAAATGTATTATTCATGACAGCTTTATTCTTCAGTAGTATTGTTTGCAGCATGGGTTAAACATGTACTGAGCAGAAGGGCCAGTGTGCCAGTAATATTCTGAGTTAATCATCACCATGTGCAGTGCTTTGTGGCCCAGGGCAGAACAGGTTCTTTACCAGGATGGAAAGCAGCCAGTGAGGATTGAACCGATGTGCACTTAAAGAATTTGTTGAGCATAGAGACATATAGGCTTTCCTCAGACATGTTGAAAAAGCAAGCACCTGTGAGCCTTCCTGTTGACAGTCAAGATGCAGCATGTTGTGTCCTATTCAGGTTGACATCGATGAAATATAGAGCGGCTGCTCCTTGCCACTGTATCTACTCAAATATGGAGTGTTGTTTGACTTCTAAACTCTATGATCAGCTCCTTGCCTTTGATGTCATTAAGGGAATGGTAGTTGACCTGGCACCACTATGTAACAAGGCAAATATGTTTCATGTAGGCCATCTCATCATTGTTCGTGATCAGGCCTACAAAGGTGGCATCATCTGTTTATGGGGTTGAAGCTGTATTTATACCCCATCTTCGTACAGTAGGTGAATAAATGATATGTTGGGAGGGCATCATATTAGCCTTCAGGGTGCTTGTGTTTAGTACATTAGAGGTGGTGGTGCTGCCAGTTTTGCACATGCTTAATTCTGCTTGTTAGGAAGATCAAAATCCATTTTCATTGGGTGGCAGTAAATCCCATGAACTTGATCAGCTTTAATGTTATAGCAGTGTTAAATACTGAAGTACAGTACTGTATATTCTTTGCTGTGCTATACTCTGCTACAACGGTTTTTATCATTTAGGTATGGATGTGTCAAGAGTGACATGAAGTGCAAGGGTTTTGGCATTTCATACTAAATTCTTGATATTTCACATTATTTTCTAATAAAAACAGTCTAACGTTAGAATAAACAAAAATAAATAAAGTTTAATAAAAATTAATAAGAATGGTCCTGCAGCTGGTAATTAACATGGCCTTCCCTAGTTCACCACTCTTACTCATTTTGCTACAGAACATAATGTATATTAAATTCAGTTCAATTTATTCTTTCTTTTGACTCTTGTGCTTAAGTTCAGCTTGCAATACAATAGTTACAAATATAGTGTAAAATAAAAATGAATATACACAGTATATAGATATATACACATAGTTTTGATAACATGTATATGAGTGTGTGTGTTTATATATGTGTATGTGTGTGTGTGTGTGTATATATATATATATATATATATATATAATATGCGCATAATACACTGTCTGAAGTGCTTTTAAGTCTAAATTTTAACTGTACTTGGTTACCCATACTCAAAGAATTCTGTGGGTAAAAACAAGTTTAATCAGGGTATAGATGTCTTAAAATAAGTCTATTGCATTTGATGGAATTTCCATTCCAAGGCCGATCAAGTGTCACTGTGGACACTGAGGAGAGAAGGAAAATTAAAAAGATGTGTGCATAAATTGCATTAGATGTTTGTTAATGCGCAATAGTCCGTTGAGTCATCTATCTTGCTAATCTCAATCTATCCTTATATCTGTTTGCTTGTTTGACAGTGCTGAACTGCTAGGAATCACAAGTAGCACTGAATATTTGAACAGGGAAAATGAATTCAGTTAAAATTGATTTTTACATATACCTGTATTGACTGAGACCAACTTTGCTGACAGAGGGCATGCTTTGTGAGTAAAGTTCACAAGATCGAGGACCATGAGGGATGGCCCTCCAGCACTTGCGCTGAAGGCAGGCACATTGGAAAAAATGTGATTAAATCACATTAGCCTGTGTTACAAACTTCAGAGTCTGAAATACACTGTGTTATGACCTGTTCTAGATCCACCCTAAGTTAATGTGTGTAATTTTTGGATGTTTTTATTTATTTATTTATGCTTATTTTCATCCACTTTCTGGCATCATTGCACCACCATCATAAAAGATACCTGACATTGACACTTTGGATTGGAATCCTAAAAGAAGACAAACAACTAGCAATAGTTAGAGTTCAAAAATAGAGAAATTCTGCCAGTTTAGATTTAATCTATCTTCTGACTCCTGGTTGTGGTTTTGCTTTTGTTTAGTATTTGGTATTCATTTTAATGGATTTTTTTTTTGTCTTCTAAAAAATCATTTCCTGGTTAAAAATGTATCCTTTTGTCCTTTTGCATTTCTGTTATTTCCAGGGATTCTTAACACACAATGGATTTAATTACTTGTTCGATTAGCTATGATACAGCATTTTGAAAGCAAAGTAAAGCTTGCTTCTGTTGTACATGAGTATTGAAAGATATGTTCAATTAATAGTTGAAATACTGTAGCTTCACATGCTTAATATCTTAAAATTTCTTTTTCCCTTTTGTTCTGCTTTTAGATCGCTGTTGACAGCAACTTTTTACAGTAGCACCTTTATAGAATTTCCTTTTGGGCTTCTGTGGAAGTAACCGTGGTTGGGAGGTATAAAATTTATATCACAGTAAATTGAAAAATTATCACGGTTACCACAGGGTTGAGTTGTGTGGCCAAAAATGTATATACTGTATATATATATATCATTTTAAAAACTATTATGGTTACAGTATATATCATGGTATAATAATAATGGTATAATAATGTATATATATTTTTCAGACTGAATCCAGTTTAGGTGCTTCTGTTAGCCCAATTTTATCAGTTCAAGGTGAGTAATTCTGTGATGTTTGTTTACATAAGAACCTTTTTAATCAACTAAAATAATGTGTTATTTATATAGTGCTTTTCCCATTCTTGAAGTGCTTCACAAAATTTCAGAAAGAACATCCATCCATCCATTATCCAACCCGCTGTATCCTAACACAGGGTGACCGGGATCTGCTGGAGCCAATACCAGCCAGCACAGGGTGCAAGGCAGGAACAAACACCGAGCAGGGCGCCAGCCCACTGCAGGGCACACAGACACACGCACCTACCCGGCATGTCTTTGGACTGTGGGAGGAAACCGGAGCACCCAGAGGAAACCCATGCACACACGGGGAGAACATGCAAACTCCACACAGGGAGGACCCGGGAAGCAAACCCAGGTCTCCTTACTGCAAGGTACCACTGCGCCACCATGCCGCCCCTCAGAAAGAATAGTGAAAAACAAAAAAGATCAAATATACAACATCGAATTAAAAAAAAAAAAGATCATATAACACTAAATAAAGATAAATATAGGAAACAGAAAGTTGTGAATTTAAATAGCGGACAATAACCCTAGAACAAAATACAAAAATGTATATACTGCAAGAAATTCCTGAACAAATAACATAATTTGTGATGCAAATCATTCCTGAGCACCTAGACAAAGAGGGTAAATGGAAAGAAGGGTCAAATTAGGGTTTGTTTTTTTTTTTTTTTTAAGAATGATCTAATTAATTACATTATAGGGATGCAGCAATACCGATACTGGTACTAGATTGTTGTACTGATACAGTGCTCATATACTCGTACATGTAAAAATGCACTGATGTCTATAACCAATACTATTAACATGCACATATATAATTGCATGAACATTAAGGAGCAAAAAAAATAAAAAGCAAGAACACAAAATGTCTGCGATTTGGAAGTTTTCTTACAAATAATTATGAAAACCAACAACCAAAGACTAGCGGAATGTGAACTGTGAAAATAAAGAATGAGTATAGCGAATTTGCCCCTGGCAGTGCACATCATTACCCAAGTGGCAAGGTCTAGCAAGGTGAGAAAAAAAGTCAAATGATAACCTGTGGGCAATGAAAATAACAAAAGCACTGGCTCGGTATATTGTTGTTCTTGATGATCAATTGATGACACTGGTTTTAAGTAGCAATGGAAGAGGGTGTTTTTGCACAGCAAAGTGTTGCAGATGCTGTGACGACAGGAAAGGACGATGGTTGGGTGTAAAATAGTTGGCCATTCTAAGCATTCCTTTTTAGCATACTCAATTCAAGGTAAGCCTATTTAGTAGGCAATGTGGTGTGCTTAATTAAAAGCAGCATGTGTGGACAAGCTACTGTATGCTTTATCTAGGTCATACACTATTTTTAATAAGGACACTAAACAGTAAATGCTAAGGTGGCTTACTTATTAAAATTAAAAAAAAAAAAATAAATAAGAAAGAACTTCACTATTTAAACTGTACTACGTAGTTTTTCACATATTTTATTAATTTGGAAATGTTTTGTTCCCTTGTAAGCTTTTTATAATTGAAGACTTTGTTTTGGACACAAGCACCTGGTTGTCACTTTGTGTTTTAATTAATGTAATGAAATGTTCAGTGGTCACTTACCTCACATTAATTTTGGCGGATCATATTATAAGTAAATGTGTTTTTTATAAATGTGAAGAGTGCGTTTCTTTGAAAAACGTGGTATTCGAAGCATCTGTTTTCAGATAGAACGTGACAAAATAAAAATGTGTTTTGCTTCTTGGTTTCATAACTTGAAGCATTTTTGGTGTAGAGTTTTTCAATTTACTGTAACAGTGCAAAGAAGCATTGAACATAAAACTTATATGTTGGTTTTATTAGTTATATGTGTCTGCATCAATATTCAAATTGATTATTTTACTGGAGCAATGTTATTTTTGCTTTTGTCTATGAAAGATCACATATTTCTACCCCAATTCATTATTTTAATGTTCCATATACTCACTATTAAAAATTAATTCAGTGGAATGTATGTTACTCTCACTCAGATAGAATGATATCCTTTTAAAACTGCATGTGTCAGCAATGGATCTTCATAAATTTGTGACTTAAACATAACTGTGTAACATAAGTATGAAGAATATATTATTAATTATTTGTCTAGAGTAGCTAATTAAAAAAAATCCTTAATTGCCAAAATTTCTTAAAATACATATGTGGCATTTTGGAACAGTCTCTTCCATTATTTATATAAAATGTATTTAAGTATCAAAAAATTGTCTATTGATTGAACATAAAGCTGGCATGCATTTAATCATAAAAAATGTTTCCTGTTGTAGATTTAGAGATTGGTTCTGTTTAAATGTCTATACAGTCAAGGATACCAAAGAGATGGTGTTGCTGATGCTGTAGTAATTGTGTGACCCAGAGGCAGCCAGAAAGAATTATGAGGCACCGCCTGCCAGAAGTACCTGGAACGACCATCCAAGTAGTAGTTTGAAGCATAAGTTTAATGACATTATAGATGAACATGCAGTGGCATCAATGCGCTGTGTTCCAGTACCTGCTGCCATACAGCTGGAACCGTACCTGGGAGAGACCACAGTTATTCATTTAACCAAACCACTTAAGTACTGGTCAGTTAACAAAGTGCGGTTCCTCACTTTTTACCAGATGCCAAAGAAATACCTTTCAGCCCCTTGCAACAGTGCAGAAAGTGAGAGTTTTAATTCACTATCACGTATTGTTAATGAAACCAGAAACAAGCTTACAGGTGAGCATGCAGAGATGCTTCTGTTCATTAAAAGAAATCTGCCACTTGCTTTCCCAAAAGAGTCATAGACCAACCCAGTAACAGGTGTTCCTTTATACCATTACACCACAGAGCTTGCTATCTTAAACAATGGCACACCAGTAAGAGAAATGTTCTTGTTATTTTAAGACAGATTACTATGTTGTACTATTTAATACCATATTGAAAGACTTTAAATGAGGTCTGTTTGTTTTACATACATTAATTGTTTGTGATTTATGTTTTTTTCTGTGAAATTTGTAATCTAATCTATGTAATGTACCCTACTTTGAGTTATTTGTTCAGTTTTTAACTACTTTATTCTAAATTATGAGTCTTATATTTGATTTTACCAGTGAAGTTGGCAGTTGATGGACACAACCACATTCTACACTCCAACCTTACTACATTGCCATCGGTATCGGCGAATACTAAAAAAGCAAGTTAGGCATACTCAGTCTTAGAAAAATGGTATTATTGTCATTTAATATTGCCAAAACATATTTAGTTTGAAAAATGATGAAATAAGTAGAGCAGAACAAGAAATAAATATGTATTACACTTGTCATGAGAAAGACGCAATCCAGCGTGTTAACTATATTGCAACATAGTGCATATGCACATGGTGCATTTAGTTTTGGCACTATTTAATCATGTCATAATTAAAAATATTGATCAAGTTTTTGATTGCTATTCATTGTGCACACTGTTCTCATGTCTGTTTAAAGTGCAATACAAAAGCGGATTGCAAAAAAAAACAAAAAACATAGAAACACTAAATTATCCTTATGTTAAATACATTACTGCACGTTACAATATAATAAAAATATGTCAAAGTTAGCTTTGTGATTTATGCATTGATTTCTAGACCACTGGTCAACATCATCTAAAGGACATGCTGAATATAGGCGACCAACTTAACTATTGCATAGTTAATGGAATGCAGTCTACAAAAGACTTGATATGACAGAGATGGTTTTTCTTTAGAATGATGTGAATTTTTTGAGAAAGATTTGTAGTCTCCAACCTAACTGGTAGAAATCTTAATATAGAATAGCAAAATTTCTTGCTGACTTTTTCCACCATAATCTATGATGCATAACTATAATATTGCAGGCTGTATTTGTATTTGCCTAAAGTTCTTTACTGGCTGCTCCTTGTAAGCACTTTGTTGGGGGCATCTAATAAACTGACATACTGTATTAAAAGAATTAACATTGAGCACAACTGAAAATTAACCCAACCTATGAAGATCTTTATTAAACCTTTACTTAATGTTAGATGCTTTTTGGGATGCTAGTATTAGTAATTTTCAACATACAGTACTGTATAAAAAGATGTGCAACTAAAGGATAATAATGCATTTATTGAAACAGACAATGATGGCTAGACCATATTTTCAGTATGGCTAAGATATATGCTGTTAACCTTATGTGCTACTTCTATCACAAGGTTTAAAATGGAGAAACTTGATTTTTTTCAGAATGAGTGGCTTGGGCACCATTGCCACTGTTGGGAGTGGGCAATATCAGCAAAATAATATAATAATAAAATTTTGGACAATAACGTTGTATATTATGGTAACCAAAGATCATGTGAAATGACAATTTCCACTTTGGGGTTAATACAGTATACCAAAAACCAAAATACATCTAAAAATCTGAAAATGTTTAAAATTGAGTCTTTCTTACTGGAGACTTTTTAACACTTGAGATCAAACAAGATTTATTATATTTGAACTCTCATGTAATCTTCAATTAAACAAATAGAGTACATTTTATTTATATAGCACCTTTTCAAAGTTCAATACACTTCATAGTACTAGGGTGTTGTACCGTGTTAGCCATGATTACATCTTGCCTGAAGAAGGGGCCTGAGTTGCCTCGAAAACTTGCATATTGTAATCTTTTTCGTTAGCCAATAAAAGATGTCATTTTGCTTGGCTTTTCTCAACACACTTCATAGAAATTCAAAATGAAGAACAGGGAATATACAGCATTTAATTTAAGTAATATCTGCATAAAACACTAACTAATAGTAAATTCACAAAACACAAAGCACTGAATTAGAATAATAGACAGTAAACTAGAATCAAAATACTACAAGAAAACCCTGAACAAAGTTCATAACCTGTGATTCAAACACAGTCACCTTGAGTAGCTGGGCATGTAGGGTAAACTGTAAGAAATGGTCAGAATGTCAAGGTATGTGCCTTCCTAAGTATGTGTGTTTTTAAGCCTATTTTTAAAAGAATAGTTTGAATCAGCTGGTCTGGTTATTTTAGAGAGGTTGTCCCAAAATTTTGATGTAGTAAATCTGAAGGCTCTGACTCCCATAGAGCACAGGTTAGTTTGGGGCACAATGAGATTGCCAGGTGGACTTTAATGGGTGAATAGGAATTTAGTGATGGAGGAGGTTATTGATGTAGTCTGGTGCAAGGCCATTTAAAGCTTTATAGGTTGTTAATAGAATTTTGTATTGAATCCTATAAGGCATGGAAAGCCAATAAAGGTGTGGCAGGGTGGGTGTTATTACTTGCTATTGTGAGTCTGTGTAAGGACTGTTACAGGGGAGTTTTGAATCAACAGGAGCTGTGATAAAAGATTAGAAGAGTCAGCTTCTAACAGGGAGTTATAGTAGTCAATGCAGGATGTAATAAAAGTATGGACAAGTTTGTCAGCATCAGAAATGAAGTAGGAATGAGTAAACATGGAATATGTGACAAATGCAGAAATACAAAAGTTTCTTGTGATCTATGTGGGTAGAATAAGAAAGGGAGGAATCTAAAGTTAGGCCAAGATTCCTTGCAGCAAAAGATGGTCTGTTGATATTATCATCAAGAGTGATTCTAAAGGAGCTATTTTTTTAAGCTGAGTTTTAGTACCAGTTAGCATGAGTTTTGTTTCGAGGCAGTTTAATTTTAAAAAAGTTATATTGAAAATAAATTTACCAAATAATAAATACTGTTTAAGAATGAAACCTGTCTGGTAATAGTGCAAAGCTCTCTTAAATTAAAAGTCCACAAGGTGCTACCTTGCATATAATGTTTTCACACAACTAGGGATACAAAGTATGCATCCACCATCGTAGTGTGCATAAGTGTCTGAGAGCAGCAGAGCTGTCAATATATCAAGTACACAGCCATCATTAACCTCACTTGGTGAAAGAAGAACACACAAGATGGCATATGCTAATTCAAGAATAAAGGGACTGGTTTCTTACGAAATTTTGTGATCAACTTGCACTTGATATTCTTAAGAGCTGATTGGGTTTTGTGTGATTTCCAGTGTTTGAGCTTTGAGTTTTTAAAATTCAGATTTTTTAAAGTTGTTACTAACAACCACCAGACCACAGTTCAGAAGTTCACAAAATTTGGTATGCGCATTTATGACTTTATAATAAACACTCTTGTGAATTTTGAGTTCAATCCAAAGCACACATTATAAGCCTTTAAAATTAAAAAAAAAAAAAATGCAGTAGTCACATCAACTAAACTACACATGCCAAGAAACACTGATTACATTTTATTGTCTTTATTAAAGTAAAACAACAGATTAACATTTAAAATGGACTTAAATATGAACAATAAACTTCAGTGGTATTTGATGTTGCATATAGTATTTAGTGAATACACACTTGCATGTGCTATCCACATCAGATTTTTCTAAAACTATCATTAGTTTAACGATGACAGCGTTTAGTGGTGCTGCTTCAAGGGTCCAGAAGTCTAGGTTTTGTTCTTCAGCATCCCTGCAGAATATAAACCTTAGAAAGATGCAGAGTCCATAGTGTTATTGGTGCAAACCTAACCCCCCCCCCCCCAATACACACACACACACACACACACACACACACATCCCCACACTCGCACATGACAACCTCGGCACTGCTTCAAACCCAGGACTCTAGCTGTAAGGTAGCTGCTTTGACTTCTGTGCCACGTGACCATACAACTTTCAGTATTATTTAGTATATTCCTTTAGTAATGTTTGTCTGAGAGACATTAACAATTCAGGCTATTTGTATCAAATCACTCTGTATTTCTTTTTTCATTTTTTTCATTGATGGTCATTTCTGTCACTGGTTAAAAGAAATCTGTGATCAGCATGAAATCAAGGTGCTTATCAAAATTTACCTTTTTATATTGCCTACTTAAATCACCATATTCTATAGATGGTTAATCTGTAAAAACAAAGTGAAACTTTGATGTGACTAAAGTTAGTGGATTTCTCTAGAAGAATTCCATTCAAATTAATAAGCTCTTTGCTTCAGTTGTTTTTTCTCCACAAGTCTGAGGTTGTTTTTAACTACAAAGACATGTCACTTGTTATGAAATTTCATTAACAGTTAAAAGAAAGCATACATTGAAATTTTGTGTTTTGTCTATTCAGATGCATCCTTTTCTTTCCTTTGTTTTTCTTGAACATTATCAGTACTGTATGTCACAGCAGTGATCTGGTACTATTGTGCATTTTGTTCAGTTGATGATTTCCTAGACACAATCACTAGTTGATGACATTTACTTGACCCTTTCAGTTTGCATCTGCATTACTAGAATGTTTTTATTCATACAGAGAAGCATAGACACATGGAATAGATTACAGAGTACTGTGGTATAGAGTAGAACTTCAGGGTCCTTCAAACCTTGACTAAATGCTGTTTTGGAGAAATTAAGTGGATAGTATTGGTGAGCTTTGTTGGGCAGAATGGCCTGTTTTCATCAAAATGTTTATCAATGTTCTAATGAAAAAAAAGTTTTTCACACTTTAAAGAAAGTTTTGGTATAACTTTATGCATTGAATCTGAATTAGCAAATTTCTGTAATAATTAAGTTTAATTGAATCCCTTGCAGGAACAGACATTTTTAGCAAACAAAAGTCTGTGATAAGGCTTAGGTTTTGGAAATTATGTTTGAGTAAGAATTATTTGTTCACCTTTAATTTCTTTGGAAGGGTAAATCCATTTGCCTTTTTAAAAGACCTAATTGTCTCCAGGTAAAATTTGGTTTAAACTCTCTAATTCAATGTGATGTATACATTATCATAAAAATGCTTGCCAAGAGAGAATTCATTGTTAATGAATGATAAAACCAAGACTGTTTAAAATTTTAAGCATCACAATAAAAGTGGTTTTTTTTTCCTTTATGCACTAAATTTTTTAACAGACAGAGTTCAGTGGACATACAGTAGATGTCTAATACAAAACTGTCAGATTTATAGCCTAGAGTCAAGTGCTGTCACCAAAATAACTTTTATACAGCTTGGTCTTAGTGCTGTAAAAAATAATGTGATTTTTATTTGCACTGAAGCATAATTTGACATCTGTCATGAGGCACCTTCTCATGCATGTGTTCTGTGTAGTGCTACTGCTAATCTGACAAGGTTAGTACAGATATTACAGTCATTAAAGATGAGCATAGAGGTGACACCAAGATAGTTCACTGGCAGCTTTCTTATTCTTAAAACTATTCCTCCTCTGTAAAGTACATTGTGCATAATAAGCTTTCTGCTGTTTAAGCAAATGAAAAACTACAGAAAGGCTCTGGTTAATGAAGCCACATACAGTAACTGAAACAAGAAGAGATGAACATAACATCCAGATACACCGTCTTAATTATACAGATTATTTTTGTGTTTTCATAGTAAGCTTAATTCAAGGAGCCTTCTAATTATTTAAGTTAATTGATCCTCTTAATTACATTTATAATTATTAAAAAACAAGTCCTAAGTATACATTGGCATCCTCCTATCTGTCTTGATTGGTAACAAGTTTTATGTGTGATTAAATAATAATCTGTATCTTATTACAAGAGGATCAGTTTCATAAGGGAATGTAAGGTCCAGTCAGATTTTATGAAACATTTATAGCTGAGTAGATCTTTTTAGTGCTTGTTTGTAGTTGCCAGTAGCTCCATATTTTATATATGTATGGTATAGGACTTCAGAAAGTAAATCTGAAATCAGCTTTTCTTCAAAGAAATAGAAGAGACAAGACAGCATTCTCCAGTGTTTCACTTAGTTTTTTTTAAAGAAATATTTTCTTAATATGAATTACTTTGATGCCTTATAACTGTTTCATCCTGAGGTGTTACTTGGCCTGGGGAGATTTTATGTGAAGTTTTCCGTGTTGCTCACATGGTTTGTAGGTTTTTCTCAAGCTGTTCTGGTTCTTTTTACAAATTTTAAAGTGCCCGATTGGGTTTGTTGAGGCTTCCTGTACTGGGATACTGTTATGTTAAGGATAAAAACACTCTTGTTTCATGCAACACGAAATGGAGCAACATCTTATGAAGCATTAAAATATACATCTTTATTTTTTTAGTAGGTGGTCTGTAGGCCTTATCCAGACCACAAAGTATTTTTTGAGAGGCATACTGCTTCATTTCCCTCATCTCCTTCAGCACATAAGCTGGTTATACACAAGATACCTTTGAACTTTCATAATACAAAGAATATCTAACTCTTAAGAGCACTTCAAACATTTCAAGCTTTCAAAGGACATCCTCCATTTTATTGGAAATCTTTCTTTCTCTCTTTCTCTGTTTCTTTCTCTCTTTCTCACAAGAAAGTCACTTAAGTCACCAAGACACAGGCAGTTCTTCCTGTGTTGGACGAAGTAACACCCCGGCTAGAGTGAGTCAAGCTGTCCACTTTGGAAGTTCTGAAATAGACATTCTGAAACACTACCTTCACAATTTAGATTGAAAGTTAATACTAAAAACAAAATTAAGACCTGACAATCTCTATGTATGCTGTTTTAACTAATGTGTTGTTTGAAATACCATCTGCAAGTCTTGCTTCACTTCTATCAATTTAATTAAAAAAATCAAAAAGTAAGTAAAACATCATGATTGTGCTGGTTGTGTATTACCTTTACCCACTAAGGAAACTACATTTCTGTTGATTTATAGTTGGCTGAGTATTTGGAAAGTGTAAATGTTCTGTGTTTATACATAAGAAAACTATAGTCTGTAGTGGGTATTGCCATCATCATTTTGTAAATATTTTTTTGAAAACAAATATATGTGTTGTGACACTGTGACCAAAAGGTCAAATGTTTTATCTGGGTGTTTACAGCAGTGCAACACATAACTTGTCATTGTTCTCCCAAGTGCATCTGCAAATGCTGTTTGCCAAAGCAAATGCAGCTTCTGCTAACTCATGTGTGACTAAAGTCACTGCAAGTCTTAACTCTTACTTTAATTGTTCTGGTGAAAACAAAGATATGTAGTACCCATATTTTCTGGATGCTCAACCAATCTTGATGAATAATACCTTTTAATTGATGTTTACTAGTATTTTAGTTGACCCCATTTTGCTGTGCAAAGGATTAATTTTGCCTGGCCACTTTCTTTCCGGATGCTACAGGTTCTGCTGGAAAAAGTCTACTGGAGATCTCTGACACCAATTTTTAACATGACTACCTTTAAGTCTACTGAGTCTGGATGCTTGAAGGAGTGCACTCCTCTGAGAAACACCATAGTTTGACTTTTTTTTTTTTTTTATTAATTTTATTTATTAATTTTATTGTAATCATTCCATAAAAATAGATCAATTTATGCAAAAAAGAATTGAAGACAAATCAAACCCCACCCTTGAGAAGGAGAGCATGGCCAAAGGAGAATTGCTTAGGGCTTTTTAATAGGGCAAAAATAAACAAAAGAAAGGAAAAAATATATATAGGTAAATAAAAAATGGAGAAGGGAAAGAAATGCGGAAATAATTATTTCTTCTTATTCTAAAATATTATTGATTAGATCCTGCCAGGTTTTGAAAAAATTCTGTACAGATCCTCTAACTGAGAATTTGATTTTTTCCAATTTCAAATAATATAAAACATCGGTTTCCCACTGACTTATCAGAGGAGAGTTAGGATTCTTCCAATTTAACAAAATAAGTCTGTGTGCCAAAAGTGTAGTGAATGCAATCACTGTTTGCTTGTCCTTCTCCACTTCAAGTCCGTCTGGAAGAACACCGAACACGGCTGTTAATGGGTTAGGAGGGATTGTGACACCAAGGCTGTCTGAAAGGCACTTAAAAATTTTGGTCCAAAATGATGTTAATTTGGTACAGGCCCAGAACATGTGACCCAGTGAGGCAGGAGCTTGGTTGCAGCGTTCGCAGGTTGGATCTTGCCCTGGAAACATTTTGGACAGTTTTAAGTGAGACAGATGTGCTCGATATATAATTTTTAGTTGAATAATTCTATGCTTTACGCATATGGAGCTCGAGTGAATTCTCTGCAATGCTACCTTCCACTCCTTTTCTGAAATATTGATTAAGAGATCTTTTTCCCAATGTCCTCTTAGATCTTTGAAAGGAAGGGACTCTAATAGATAGATAGATAGATAGATAGATAGATAGATACTTTATTAATCCCAATGGGAAATTCACATTCTTCAGCAGCAGCATACTGATACAATAAATAATATTAAATTAAAGAATGATAATAATACAGGTGAAAAAAACAGACAATAACTATGTATAATGTTAAATATTAACGTTTACCCCCCCTGGTGGAATTAAAGAGTCGCATAGTTTGGGGGAGGAACGATCTCCTCAATCTGTCTGCGGAGCAGGACAGTGACAGCAGTCTGTCGCTGAAGCTGCTCTTCTGTCTGGAGATGACATTATTTAATGGATGCAGTGGATTCTCCATAATTGATAGGAGCCTGCTGAGCGCCCTTCGCTCTGCCACAGATGTTAAACTGTCCAGCTCCATGCCAACAATAGAGCCTGCCTTCCTCACCAGTTTGTCCAGGCGTGAGGCGTCTTTCCTCTTAATGCTGCCTCCCCAGCACACCACTGCGTAGAAGAGGGCGCTCGCCACAACTGTTTGATAGAACATCTGCAGCATCTTATTGCAGATGTTGAAGGAAGCCAGCCTTCTAAGGTAGTATAACCGGCTTTGTCCTTTCTTGCACAGAGCATCAGTATTGGCAGTCCAGTCTAATTTATCATCCAGCTGCACTCCCAGATATTTATAGGTCTGCACCATCTGCACACAGTCACCTTTGATGATCACTGGGTCTATGAGGGGTCTGGGCCTCCTAAAATCCACCACCAGCTCCTTGGTTTTGCTGGTGTTCAGGTGTAGGTGGTTTGAGTCGGACCATTTAACAAAGTCATTGATTAGGTCCCTATACTCCTCCTCCAGCCCATTCCTGATACAGCCCACGATAGCAGTGTCATCAGCGAACTTTTGCACATGGCAGGACTCCGAGTTGTATTGGAAGTCCGATGTATATAGGCTGAACAGGACCGGAGAAAGTACAGTCCCTTGTGGCGCTCCTGTGTTGCTGACCACAATGTCAGACGTGCAGTTCCCAAGACGCACATACTGAGGTCTGTCTTTAAGATAGTCCACGATCCATGCCACTAGGTATGAATCTAATCCCATCTCTGTCAGCTTGTCCCTAAGGAGCAGAGGTTGGATTGTGTTGAAGGCGCTAGAGAAGTCTAGAAACATAATTCTTACAGCACCACTGCCTCTGTCCAAGTGAGAGAGGGATCGGTGTAGCATATAGATGATGGCATCTTCCGCTCCCACCTTCTCCTGATATGCAAACTGCAGAGGGTCAAGGGCGTGTTGAACCTGTGGCCTAAGGTGGTGAAGCAGCAGCCTCTCCATGGTCTTCATCACATGTGATGTCAGAGCAACAGGCCGAAAGTCATTCAGCTCACTAGATTTTATATAATGCGGAAATGGTGTCTAATTCCTTGAAATTGAGCAGTATTTTTTCCAGCATGGTGGAGGGTACAAGATGAGGAAAATTGGGCAGTTTCTGTTTAACAAAGTTTCTAATTTGAAGATATTGAAAGAAATGTGTAGCTGGGAGGTTGAATTTGGAATGTAATTGTTCAAAGGATGCAAAGATATTGTCTATATAAAGATCTCTGAGCAATTTAATCCCAAATCTTTTCCAGGTATTAAAAACTGGATATGTTTGCGAGGGTTGAAATAGGTGGTTCTCTTGCAGAGGTGCCACAGATAAAAGATTTTCCATCTTAAAATGCTTTCTAAGTTGGTTCCATATTCTGAGTGAGTAAAGCACAATTGAGTTATTAGTATATTTGCGATAACCTGCATTTATTGGAGCGCAGAGCAGGGAGTTTAAAGAAGTACTACAGGATTTTACTTCTATTGCGGGCCAAGCCTGTGTATGTTCATTTTTTTGTGTCCAGGTTTTTATGGCTTGTATGTTTGCTGTCCAGTAATAAAACTGAAAATTAGGTAAAGCCATGCCACCTTCTGCCTGAGGTCTTTGTAGGGTCGCTCTTTGGATACGTGAGTGTTTTGAGTTCCAAATAAATGAGGTTATAGTTGAATCTAATTGCTTAAAAAACGATTTATTGATATATATTTGAATGTTTTGAAATAAAAAGAGAAGTTTAGGAAGGATATTCATCTTAACAACATTAATTCTTACGGCTAGAGTGAGGTGAAGGGTTGACCATCTATGCAAGTCTTGCTTAATTTTTTCCATACAGATGGCAAAATTTTGTTGATAAAGAGCTTTATCTTTACTTGTGATATTTACCCCAAGGTATTTAAACTGATATGCTGTGGTAAAAGGTAGGGTGTCCAATCTAATATTATATGCTTGTGAATTCACTGGAAAGAGTATGCTTTTATTCAGATTAATTCTGAGACCAGATATCTTTTGAAATTTAGTGAGTGCTGTTGAAACTGCAGGCACAGTGTTTTCTGGGTCTGATATGTATAAAACCATATCATCTGCATATAGAGAAATTTTCTGTTCCAGTCCTTCTCTGATAATCCCCTTTATCTGATAAGAATTTCGACAGTGAACCATCAGTGGTTCAATGGCGATTGCAAACAGCAGTGGTGACAAGGGGCATCCTTGTCTGGTGCCACGTTCTAGCTTAAAGTAGTCTGAACAAATGTTGTTAATACAAACTGAAGCTGCTGGATTGGTATACAGTAGTTTGATCCATGCACAAATATTCGGGCCAAACCCAAATTTCTCCAATGCAGTGAAAAGGTAGTTCCATTCAATCATATCAAATGCTTTTTCTGCATCTAATGATAGTAATATCTCTGGGGTGTTTGACTTTGCTGGTGAATATATTACATTAAACAGGCATCGGAGATTGGAAGATAAGTGTCGGCCTTTAATAAATCCAGTTTGATCCTGTGATATTACTGAGGGCAGCACTTTCTCCATCCTTCTAGCTATAATTTTTGAGAGTATCTTAACATCATTATTCAGGAGTGAAAGTGGTCTGTATGATGCACATTGTAACAAGTCTTTGTTTTGTTTAGGAAAGACGGTGATTAATGCTTGACGAAAGTTTGAGGTAGAATTTGATTGTCTCTAGCTTCTGTAAATGTTGCCAATAAGAGGGGAGCTAGCTGAGTGGAGAATTTCTTATAAAATTCTACGGGGTAACCATCAGGGCCTGCTGATTTCCCGCTTTGAAGTGACTTTACAGCATCTAGTAATTCTGATAGGGTCAGAGGTTTATCCAGTTTCTCAGCACTTAAAGCATCTATTTGTGGTGTCTGCAGTGTATCCAGAAATGCATTAGATTGTGTGTTGTCTTCTTTGAACTCAGTAGAATAAAAGGATTTATAATAATCTCTAAATGTGTGCATTATATTTTTATGGTCAATGATTTCTTCTCCATTCGTGTTGGTGATTACTGGGATTGCATTGCGAACTTCTTGTTTGTGAATTTGTTGAGCTAAAAGCTTATTAGCTTTTTCTCCGTGTTCATAGTTATGATGTCTTGGCTTATAAATAAGTTGTTCAGTTTCTTTAGTTGTCAAGATGTTGAGTTCTGTATGCAGAGCCTGCCTTTTCCTATGAAGAGCTTCACTTGGACGCATGGCTTGTTCTTCATCTATTCTAGTAATTTCGCTTCTTAGCTCTGACGCTTTCTTGGTTTCTAATTTATTTCTGTGGGAAAGATATAAAATAATCTGTCCTCTTAAGAAGGCCTTTAGAGTTTCCCAGAGTGTTCCTGCAGAAACCTCTGAGGGTGTGTTTGTCTCTAGGAAGAAGCTGATTTGTTTGGATATAAATTCTGTGAAGTTCTTGTCTGCCAATAGAAGAGGATTAAGACGCCATTTGCGAGGTGAGTGTGAGGGGCTTAATGATTTTAGCTCCAAGACTAGAGGGGCATGGTCAGAGATAATAATTGTGTCGTATTTGCACGATTTAATCGTAGGCAAGAAATTATTATCTATAAAAAATAATCAATTCTTGAGTAGCTATGATGCACTGGTGAGTAGAACGAATATGTTCTTGAGTTTGGGTTAAGAAACCTCCAGGGGTCTGATAAGTTGTGGTCAGTTACAAACTGTGTAATTGTCTTTGCAGTGTTAGATGTCGTCCCCCCTGTCACAGGAGTCTTATCTAAGAGTGGATTTAAAACACAATTAAAGTCCCCAGCCATTATAATTTTATGAGTGTTCACATTGGGAATGGATGCAAATAGATTTTGCATGAATTCCTTATCATCAACATTGGGTGCATAAACATTTATCAAAATCATCCATCCATCCATTTTCCAACCCGCTGAATCCGAACACAGGGTCACGGGGGTCTGCTGGAGCCAATCCCAGCCAACACAGGGCACAAGGCAGGAACCAATCCTGGGCAGGGTGCCAACCCACCGCAGGACATATCAAAATCATTTTTCTGTTAAATAGGTTGCCCATGACCATCACATATCTCCCTTCAGGGTCCGATACTACATCTGATGCTACAAATGGGACTGTTCTGTGTATGAGAATTCCCACACCTCTAGTTTTCTTTGTAAAGCTAGAATGGAACATTTGGCCAGTCCAGTCTTTTTGTAGTCTGGAGTGATCCTTGCTTGTTAAGTGGTTTTCCTGTAAAAATACTATTTTAGCGTTTAAGCCTGTTAGGTGAGAGCATACTTTCTTTCTCTTTAATTCATGATTCAGGCCTTTAACATTCCAGCTCACAAAGTTAACTGTCCCATCATGGAGACATTGATTCTGAGTTTTTAATGTCATTTTATAGTCTTAACTGGTAGTGAGGCAGTTTTAATCTTAATTTCAAATTTCCCCACGAGTTATTGCCATATAGCCTATTGTTACGATGATATTTATAGTTATAAGGATTAGAAGTATAGATTAGATATAGCCTGCTCTCCTTCTCTCCCCTCTTTTTCCCCCCACCCCCTCATTTTGCCTCCCCGCATGAGGCTTGATCCCACTTCGCAGTGTCCCAGTTTTCTGACATACAAAGAGACAGAGCACATCCAAAACAAAACAAGCACCCCCCCCCCTTAAAACAAAGTAGAGATATCTATTGCAGCTGAAGTCTAAATACTATCTGCCAAAAATATAATCATTAACAGTCTTTAAGCTTAAAATAATCTTTAGCAATTTTAAGATATTAAGATAATAAAATAATGAACCCTGGGAATGATTTTAAAAAGTGGTCTAGGATAAACATAGTAGATCCTAATGCAATTGTAGAAATAGCAATAAACCAAGGGTATGATATTAAACAGTCTACTTTTTAAGGTAGTAAAAAAAAAAAAAAACAAACCCTACTTTAATTACTTCCACACACTCATGTCTGTAACTGTAATTAAGACATAAACGTATAGTGTCCAAGTAAAGAAAAGGATGTATAATTATAATACCAGTCTCTTTAAAAGTGGATACGACAGCAGATGATAGGTCCTTCCCATGCCATGACAGAATACGGCTCTTTATTAACTTTCAAAAGAGTGTCGGGAACAGGTTCTTTAATTCCTTTTCAGCTTCCTCCTTGCTTGAAAATACGTAATATTGGTCTTGATCTTCCACTTTCAGTTTGGCGGGATACAAGAGGCTGTATTTGATATCGGCTTTCCGTAGCAGCTTTTTAATGTTAAAGTAGGCTGCGCGTTTTGCAGCTGTTAATGGTGAAGTCGGGGAAAATCGAATAAGATTATTTTCAAATATAATCTCTTGCTTGTGTCTGAGAAGTACCATCACATCAAGCTTACATCGTAATCGCTCGAAGCGGACAATAAAAGACCTAGGTTTAAAGGTGCTTGATCTGAGTATGTGATAAGCTGCTGCTATCTCGGTATCTAATTTAAAGTCATCTCCAATTATTTTAGAGAGTAATTCTACTGCAAATTTCACTGGGTTTGAGCTTTCTCGTTTCTCAGGTATACCTTCAATTCTTATATTATTTCTTCTGCACCCATCTTCCAGGGCCGCAAGTCTGTCTCCGAGCTTTTTGCATTCGGAATTCGCAGCTGTAGCTTTTTCATCGCCATTAGACGCCAATTGTTCCGCTGATTCAATTCGAGCCGTGAATGCCTGCTTAATGTCCTCCAGCTGATCTGTAACGTCATTCATCTGATCTGCAAGTTTTTTCAGTTTGGATCTATTTTCTTCAATGTGTTCCTCAAATTTCTCCAAGATGCCTTTAAAGGTCGCGTCAAAATGTTTAAATAGACGCATTTCCCGGTCTTTGTTATCCTTCTTAAGCTCCTTCTTAAGCTCACTTATGGCCGTAGCCGTGGCAGTGGCCAGTGTAGAAATCATCTCTTTCATCACCTCTCTCAGTTCAGACAGTTCACTTCGGCTGTTGTGCTCCGCGAGTGGGATTGCAGCTCCTGTTAGAGCAGATGCTGCGGGCTCGCGATGAGTAGATGAGAGCACGTCTTGTAGGGCCTTTTCTAGTCTCGAATGATCCTCAGAAATCAGCGATCCATCGTGGTCTGTATCACTTGCACCTTCGCTCCCATTTTCACTCTCAACTAAAGGCGATACAGTGGAGCGGGGTCCTAGGAAATCTGCACATTCGTCTGCCTGTTCCAGGTCAGTCTTCGAGAGGCCATACCTCGTACTCGGGCCGGATGTTTGTCCAGACTTTGATGCAGCTTTAAGTTTCTTTCCTGGTTCTTTCTGACTTCTCTTCTTGTTACTCATGCTTATATATTGTAGTGGAAGTTCCTTGGGTTGGGTTAAATGCAGGATACCTCTAAATAATATGAAATACGTGGGAAAATAAAGCCGCTGCTAGCGGAGCTCTGCTTCAGACGTCCATCTCCTTTAACGGACGAGACCAACTCCCTACCATAGTTTAACTTTTGCAGTGTTGATGGGCTGTGTTCTTTCTGGAGAATTTAAGTTTTAAGTTTTTCACAACTTTTCCTATCACTTTTTTGGGTCTGCAATAAATTGTGAGACACATGCAAGTAAACTAAGGGGTCTATTCTGAAATATAAGCTCCAAAGAACCTTTTTATTTGCCTTCAATGGACTTGACAGTCCATAAAATGTTGTAGTGGAATAAATGTGAAAGTGAATCTTACATTATGGACTGAATTTTCAACTAAAATTAACATTAAAAAAATGTTGCAAAGTGTTTGTTCCAAAGTTGGTTGCTGCCTTATGTCCTAGCCTGTATGATTAGGATATGGCCATCTGTATACCTATAGTTGAAAACCAGGGTTGGAAAATTAATTGTTTACTGAATCCTATTTTGTAGAATTATATAATTGCATGCATACATTATAGATTATGCAATTTAAACTTAAGCAGACCTCCTTATTTAATAAACAGTTGAGCGGAAGGAGAGCACCATCTACTTAGACTATACTGCTGTTTGAAAGGTAGCAGTAACAATGCAGCAAGATGGTCTATATGCCCCTTTTGGTCTTCTATAAACACACCTAATGTGTGCAAATATATGTGTGTTCAATATAAATAAAATATAGGTTGGCTGTCAGGATACGAATGAGTCCTTTTGCTCCCAATGTTCGTAACTTGTAATGAAAATGCCAATTAATGGAAATTCTTTATTACATTTTTTAAACAATTTAATAAAATGACAGTGATGCCAAATAACTATAATAAATCTCAAAACACAGATAATTGAAACAAAAATTAACTAGAGGGAGGAATAGGAGTTATCTTAATCCTAAATATTCTACAGTTTTGGATAGTGATCTAATACATCAAAGAGTTAGACAAGGCATAAGGAAGGCATGAAAAGCCAATACTAAGTAATGATTGATCCCACAGCAGAGACATGCTGTCTTTGTTGCAGGATTGGCAAGCGTGTCACTTCTCTGTCCCATCAGCTATACTTGTCAGCTGCACTTTGGATGCTGGGAATTACAAGCAGCGTCTTCTACTGCGTAGCTAAATGGCCAGCTACCAGTTGAGTTGCATATCTTTGACGAAGTTAACTGTAAATTTTGCTGTTGATATTTGAAGACGTGCACAAAAGCACAAAATGATTGAACATGCCAACTAAATCTGTAGTGTGCAGTACTATTCCTCACTATTGGTGATAACGTCTATATACTTTTCTCATTAATGAAAAACTGAAGTTGGTAGTTAAAATAAATTGAAATTCAGTTGTAATCAACATTTTGGAGTTGTATGTACTTGTTCATATTTGTGTCATATACTGTAACCCAAGACTAGTAGTGTTTGTGGTTCTTTGCAAGGAAGACCCAGGGTGAGTATCACAAAAATTAATATTTATTTAACTTTCTTTAAAAGGACTGTTAAGAAAAGCATGCATTTTAGGAAATAGATACAGACATTATTGAGACATGGACATTGGAAAAGATATTTGAAATGTAGTGGGTACCAAAATCATTTCAATATCTAATTAAGAAATGGGGTGTGATCATTACTAAATACAATATGTATTAAAATACCATATGTGTGTGTGTATTATGCACTTTAAAGTCTAGAATTGACCAGAAAAATATTTTTATGGAGATATCAATAGCTACTTTGGCACTTTAGGTCTTTAGGTTTAATCAATAAATTTTTTTAAGCACATTTTTAATTCCCACAGAACCAGTTTTTAAGTCTTAACCATAATAGCATTTTCAACAGAACGTAAACAAAGAGTTTATTATTTCCATAGCATAGCATAGTACATATTTTCAGTGTCTTAATCATTTTTACATAAATGTCAGCATGGAGTGCTCTACTAAATAATGAGGTGATAGCTTAAATATTGGTTTGCATTTGTTGTCTGAAGATTTTTTAATGCATTGTTCATGTTGCATCTGTGTTTTTTGAATTAATCAGCCAGAGGGAAAGCAAAGATTTCATTTGATTACAGAGTTATAAAACCATAAACAAAGCTCAGCAGATTGTATGCTGAATAATGTTGGTCAAGCAAGTATTCATATTTTAAGAATTTCTCCTTGACATATCATTTATATAGTACTGTTACATTTCATCTGGCTTTGCTTGGAGGATTTAAAAAATATATATTTCTCACTAACAGGTGCTGTAGTGTGTTTGTGGTATTGGTTTTCTTTCAAAATGAATTGATTATAAGTCTCTTTTAAAATGTATTGAATGTTGTTTTTTGTCTGAAGAAGCTGGTCTTTTTACTTATGTAAGGATAAATATATTTACCATTTAAAGATCCGCTTAGTCCTTTTTTATCCTCTGGCATGATCTGTCTGTTTCTTTGTGATTAGCAGTATTTTATCTAGGTTGGCCTGATGCCCTCTTTTTGGGCTGATTGACTGCATGGTCTTACTTTCAAGTTTTGTTGAATGTTTCCATGCTGTCATCTTTACTACTTGTTTAATGTTTATCACATTAGTATTCAGGTTTCAATTTTTATTGCTAATACATTTTTGACAATTATTGGTGTACAAGAAAGCCATTATACTCCTAAGATAGAGATGTGTGTAATTTGGAATGTTTTGATTTTGGAGTCTTGCCTGCTCCACTCATTATTTTGGATAAATTTGCCCGTCATTGCTGTCTTTAAGGGAAAAAAAACACGTTGGAAAATGTATGCATGGAGTAACACTCAGGTGGGTTCAAGGACTAGTAGTTCAATAGACACATTCTAGAACCTTCTCAGTCTATTTCAGGGGACAACGGCAATCTTATTAGGACTGGACAAAAGCTTGCAAAAAGGCTTGAACTAGTCCATCACAGATACCACTCTCACACACACATAAACACACTCCCTACAATTTGTTCTTTCCAATTAACATATATAAATAAAATGGAAAAAAAAATTCTTGTTTTCTTGAGCATGACTGGCTGTTGCAGCTGTCATGAAATGGGACTTGACAAATGTTAGGGAATAACAGAAATGAAAAGCAAACTTATCCCAGCAAGTGAGCATTATGAATGTGGCATTCTGATGGTAATTATATGGTGATTAGATTTTCAAAGTTCCGAACCTGGACACTTGTGTAGCATGTATGCCCATGCATAAAGTCATTTGTTTAATGTGTGCTTCATCTCATCATCAGAGTGGATCTGCAGATAGTGGTGCTGTGAGTTTGGTTTAATGTAAGGTTAATATGGAGTGCCTCATTCATATCCAGATAACATTTTGTTTTAGTTGCTTGCATTTTATACATTAAGGTTATGAACATCATTTAACTTACCTGATACAAATTAAAGCATCAGGACTTAGATGGTGATGTACTGGTTGGTCCCATTTTGCTTATTCTGAAGCTGTTGGGAAGACTTCATAAGACAGAAACAATTTGCTAATGCAGAGGTTTCTTTGTATGCTGAGCTGGACTTGCTGATGGTGAACTGCCAACTCGTGGGTGCTTAAGGAGCTTGTGATAGCAGCTTCCTTAACCCATGCATTCAATCTGTAGGTGTTTTCATTAACTTCTATGGAGGATTTGTTTTGCCATCAGTAGGAGCTCTAAAACTCTCTACAGCGCAATCTGTTCAAGACATTTTTTAAAGAAAATGTAACTTTTTCAACAAATTTGATCGAAGAATAAGTGTGCTTCATTTCAACAAAATTCTACATGGGTGCGAGTTGTTTTATGTGGACAGACAGTCAGAGAGACAGACAGACAGACAGACAGGCTATTGGAATAGGTGTTTTCGCGCGTTATATGCGAACACACCTAAAAAGAAATTGCAAGCAGACAAAATTTAAGTGGTGGTATACACAAGGGAAGATGACAGGAAACAAATTGGTTTATTCAGAAAATGCTGGGAAAATCAGCCCTTTTATATACAGTATGTGAATATGCATTTGTGTTTGATGCTACTGTATATGTAGTCAATATTTTCTAAAATTTCTCTAACAAACAAAAGGTTTTTAGCTTCTTATTGCATGGCATTTTTTTATTATTATTAAAGCATGCCATCTTGTGAGAAGAGCAATACCTCCAGATCTCCAGCCCCATATTGTTGTTGTATTTAATCTTCTTCTTTCGGCTGCTCCCGTTAGGGGTCGCCACAGCGGAGCATCTTAATTTGTATTGTTGTCCGCATATTGATTTGGCAAATAAAAACAAAAAACAAACAAACAAGCCACTGGAAAATCCATTTTCCTTGTACATTGTGAGCACGTACACTGGAACAAGCTCCAACTCCCTGTGACTGTGTACAGTAAAACTAGTTATTTCTACCCATCCAATGACCAGTGCAATAAGCTTCCTGCTTCATAAGTGAAAGTTGTTTCTAATCCATAGCATTAAGGAAACTCATTGTCTGTGTTGTACAAACACAAGTGACTTTGCCATCCAAGCTAAAATAAGTCCTTTAGCTTAATTTAACTCTTCTTGCTTTTGCTCATTTTGAAGTGTAGTTGTTACCTGAACAGCATTGCATGCAGAAGAAGTAGTGTGTGATGAAGTTTAATATATTAAAAAGCTGTCTTCTGCATGTAGACATTGGGATAAATATTTTGGGGAACTGACTCACTTATGATTTGTTAATAATTGCATAAATGTTGTTGTTACTGAGAAACAGTATATATTGATTTGTTAATTGTTATATTTACTAATGCTAACGCTTTTTGTATGAACCAACCCCGGAATTACGTTGCTCCATATATTAAAGTCACTTCTCCTGTTACTATTCACATAACATGTTTTTACTTTTCTACTGTTTCCATCATCAAAGTGAATATGTAGCTGGTTTAAGATTTAAAGAGAATGGGACCTTTTAGTCCGAGACCAGTTCAAGAAAGTAATTGACATGCTCTGTAGTAGAATTATTGGTTATTGTTGACAATAACGCACATATAATTAAAGCAAAACACTATAGATTTAATTCATGAAAAGGATATACTTTTACAATGACCCTGTATCAAGCAGTATGAATAGAAATACCTGTATTATTATACCCTTAATTTATGTTTTTATGATGTAAAACCTAACTGATGATTTTAATTTAAATTCTGCTTATTAAATTGCCTGTATTTTGGAAAAATCATGACAAGTGGTCTGAGAGTTGATTTAGCCTGTTTCTATCTTGTTCACACCTATTTTCTATGTTGCATAGAAAATAATTGAAACACAATTTGCAAAATGTGAATAACCAGGTCTCAAATTGAAGGAAACCTGTAGGTCAATTTAAATTCTTCATTGTTTTAAATATCATTTTTGAGCTATCTGTGCTTTTGTTTTATTTAGACTTTTTTAATTTGATAGTCAAATATCACAGTTTGGAATGGAATGGTTTTATGGATGCCATGCATGGGCTGGTGACCCTTACCTGTTTGAGAGGCCAGTATAATCGGGGTAGCCCAGGGGGGACTACGATTTCTGAATACTTTAACCCCGATACAGTAAATGGCAGCATCCCTGGGCTTTGGTATATTGAAAGCACTTCCGTGTAATGCAGAAGTACCATAAAGTAAGGATTTCAAAAACCTGCATCACTCCCTGGCAACACGCATGGATACACACAGGGCATGCTGGAGACTGGAGTCGTGGGATGCAGCCCTGTTGGATCCATGTGTGTTGCCAGGGAGTGATGCAGGTTTTTGAAATCCTTACTTTATGGGACTTCTGCATTACCCGGAAGTGCTTTCAATAGACCATGTCCCAGCGCTGGAAGTACTCTTGGGTCTTAGATAAAAGGAGTACCTCTGTCTCCCCCAAGAGAGTTGGAGTCAGGCATGGAGGATGGACAAAGCTCTCCTCGGAGGAGTGGAAGAAGAAGGGAATAAAGAAATGTGTTGGTTCGTGTAATTATGGAGAAAGAAACCTTTGTAAGATATTACAGTAATAAACCTTGCCCTTGATCTTTGGACTTGTGAGGTTGTGTCTGAGTTTTGGGGTGCTGCAATCACCACCCCCCAAATAGGTCACAGTAGGGTTGATATTTACAGTGACTATATATTAAAGTTATTGCCGAAGGATTATCCCCTAACTGCACTCCATTTCAGGACATACTTTTAACATAGGGGACCAAAAAATGTTTTTAACAATTGTGCTGTTTTAGAAGTTAACTGAAAGTGCCATGGTAATGCAGTGGTCAGCGCTAGTGCCTGCAGAGCCATCATCCAGGGTTTGAATGCAGTACAATGTTGTTTTGAATGTGGAGTTTACATCTTCTCTCCATTTTCTGCCTGGGTTTTTCTTCTTACATTCTCAATGACATTGTTGGGTTAGTTTCCCAAATTTAGCTGTGGATGTGTGCATTATTAGGCCTGGCAATGTGTTGGCTGTTTCATGCCTTATACATAGCACTGCAGAGGTAGGCTTCAAATACTGCAACCCTGAATTAGATTACATGAGTTTGAAGAAGTTATGGAAGGTATTAACTACAGTGAGAGACTTATACCTCAAAGCTGTCCCCAGTGCTTCTTTTTATTTATTTATTTATTTATGTATTTTTGTGTGGCTTCCCTCTTCTTCCACTGTAGATGATGCACTAACAACTAAATCTTCCTGGTAGTTCTCCAGTCCCATACCAAACACAATTATAATTGTCTGAAATTAAATATAGTTTTCCAACTGAAATATGAAAATATTAATGCATTTAAAAGTCATTGATCTTTTTACATCAATAATAATATTCCACTGATATACAAATATTTTCAGCAAAATGCTTCCAAATTACCAAAATTGCGGGCATACAGTCACATGAAAAACTTTGGGAACCCCTCTCAGCCTGCATAATAATTTACTTTCAACAAAAAAGATAACAGTGGTATGTCTTTCATTTCCTAGGAACATCTGAGTACTGGGGTGTTTTCCAAACTAAGATTTTTAGTGAAGCGGTATTTAGTTGTATGAAATTAAATTAAATGTGAAAAACTGGCTGTGCAAAAATGTGGGTCCCCTTGTAATTTTGCTGATTTGAATGCATGTAACTGCTCAATACTGATTACTTGCAACACCAAATTGGTTGGATTAGCTCGTTAAGCCTTGTACTTCATAGACAGGTGTGTCCAATCATGAGAAAAGGTATTTAAGGTGGTCAATTGCAAGTTGTGCTTCCCTTTGACTCTACTCTGAAGAGTGACAGCATGGGATCCTCAAAGCAATTCTCAAAAGATCTGAAAACAAAGATTGTTCAGTATCATGGTTTAGGGGAAGGCTAAAAAAACCATCTCAGAGGTTTAAACTGTCAGTTTCAACTGTAAGGAATGTAATCAGGAAATGGAAGGCCACAGGCACAGTTGCTGTTAAACCCAGGTCTGGCAGGCCAAGAAAAATACAGGAGCGGCATATGTGCAGGATTGTGAGAATGGTTACAGACAACCCACAGATCACCTCCAAAGACCTGCAAGAACATCTTGCTGCAGATGGTATATCTGTACATTGTTCTACAATTCAGCACAACTTGCACAAAGAACATCTGTATGGCAGGGTGATGAGAAAGAAGCCCTTTCTGCACTCACGCCACAAACAGAGTTGCTTGTTGTATGCAAATGCTCATTTAGACAAGCCAGATTCATTTTGGAACAAAGTGCTGTGGACTGATGAGACAAAAATTGAGTTATTTGGTCATATCAAAAAGCACTTTGCATGGCGGAAGAACAACACCGCATTCCAAGAAAAACACCTGCTACCTACTGTCAAATTTGGTGGAGGTTCCATCATGCTGTGGGGCTGTGTGTCTAGTTCAGGGACTGGGGTCCTTGTTAAAGTCGAGGGTCAGATGAATTCAACCCAATATCAAGAAATTCTTCAGGATAATGTTCAAGCATCAGTCACAAAGTTGAGTGTTACGCAGGGGTTGGATATTCCAACAAGACAATGACCCAAAACACAGTTTGAAATCTGCAAAGGCATTCATGTAGAGGGAGAAGTACAATGTTCTGGAATGGCTGTCACAGTCCCCTGACTTGAATATCATCGAAAATCTATGGGATGATTTGAAGCAGGCTGTCCATGCTTGGCAGCCATCAAATTTAACTGAACTGGAGAGATTTTGTATGGAAGAATGGTCAAAAATACCTCCATCCAGAATCCAGACATTCATCAAAGGCTATAGGAGGCGTCTAGAGGCTGTTATATTTGCAAAAGGAAGCTCAACTAAATATTGATGTAATATCTCTGTTGGCCTACCCAAATTTATGCACCTGTCTGATTTTGTTATGATGCATATTGCATATTTTCTGTTAATCCAATCAACTTAATATCACTGCTGAAATACTACTGTTTCCATAAGGCATGTCATATATTAAAAGGAAGTTGCTACTTTGATAGCTCAGCCAATGATTAACAAAAATGTAAAGAATTAAGTGGGGTTCCCAAACTTTTTCATATGACTGTATTTCTTTATTTTGGTCTGCCACATCTAACTCTAAATTCTACACTGTGTAAGTAGCACAAGCACACAGATCCTGGGTTTGGATGATATTGTAATGTTCCTGTTATTATATAGACTTGGAAGTTATTGACAAAGCTTTTTTACCTTCTTAGTAACCATTACGTGTGTATATATATTTTTTTAAATATATCATTGCTAGTCTAAGAGTAAATGTACAGGTAAGACTTTAATTGTAATATGTATGCAACTTAGTTTTTTCTTTCCTTTCCAGCTCCTGTGAAGAAATGGGAATTGCAATGACTCTATTTTTTCTTCTTCATCTTCACTGTTTATTTTCCACTGGTAAGTAAGCCTTCTTTGATGTACAGTAGGACTTTATTCTTTAGTAACATTGGTGAATTTTCCTCTGCTGTTTTTATGTTCTACTATTTACTTGCAGTTAAAAAAACTCTACCTGGTAATCGAAAGAGTGAAGCTGCAATAAATTTGATGTCTTATAATATATGACCTGATGTGATATGCACAGCATGTTTATACACCATTTCTTTAAATATTAATATGCATAACAACAATTGAATATAATTCAATTGAATATAATTATGAAATTTTATTTCTTTTTTTCTATTTTTGCCTAATAAATAATACTTTGCCTTTCAGAAAAAAGGAAAATTGCTACAATGACTATGGAATGATGGACTTTTTCTGTACAGTATGGTAAAAGAGATGACTTTCTATTTTTAGATAAGGGAAAAATGGTTTCCATAGCAATAGAAGCACTAGTGAGAATGCATTTTGCCTGTGAAACTTGGTTTCTTTCATGGTTTTCAAGTTTAGACTGAATTATTGACAGCAACTAATACATTAGGTTAATTAGACATGTACTGATTCTCAAGATCCAGATGATACCTTTTTTGCATTATTTTTTTAGTTTATTTAATATGAGGGTTTTTAAATGGTTTTGTCTATTTCAATATAAACAACTGACATATCTGACTGTTAGTGGAATAAAGAAATATGTCATTCTTTGACAAGATAATAGTCTGTCAACATAATCTCTTTTCTCCATTTTTTGGTCCTGTGACATTTGATACTATAGGCAAATTATTTTGCTTGGATTTCAGACTTTGTATGAATAATTTCAGGAGCCTAAGTAGCTAATTTATACCCCAACTTAATATTTGAAATTGTGTATAATGATGTGTGTGCTTTTTTCTCATTTCCCATTTTTGAACATTTTGTAATGTTGTAAATTAAATCTGTTTGTAATGGCCTGTACATAGAAGAAGCAGGATATTGCTGGAAGACTATATTTAAGACACAGTACATCAACAGACACATTCACATTATCTACTTGTGTATATACAAGTCACCAAATTTCCAAGTACAGTATCTTTTTTTTTTTTTTTTCTTACACAAATTAAATACTGTATCCAGACAAGGATGCCCTCTGTCACCACTACTTTTTGCAATCGCCATTGAACCACTGGCAGTTCACTGTCGAAATGCTTATCAGATAAAGGGGATTATCAGAGAAGGATTTGAACATAAAATTTCTCTGTATGCAGATGATATGGTACTTTATATATCAGACCCACAAAATACTTTGCCTGCAGTCTTAACAGCACTTACAGAATTTCAGAAGATTTCTGGTCTCAGAATTAATTTGAATAAAAATGAGCTCTTTCCAGTGAATTCTCAAGCATACAATATAATAATAATAATAATAAATTTTATTTATATTGCACTTTATATTTCAGCAATCCCAAAGTGCTAGATGGGACACCTTCCCTTTTATCATTGCAGATCAGTTTAAATACCTAGGGGTGAATATTACAAGTAAACATGAACAAAACTTCGCTGTCTGTATGGAAAAAATTAAGCAAGACTTGCATAGATGGTCAACCCTTCATCTCACTGGAAGAACCCCTCATCTCTAGCTGGAAGAATTAATGTTGTTAAGATGAATATCCTTCCTAAGCTTCTCTTTTTATTTCAAAACATTCCAATATACATTAATAAATCATTTTTTAAGCAATTAGATTCAACCATAATCTCATTTATTTGGAACTTAAAACATCCACGTATCCAAAGAGCGACCCTACAAAGACCTAAGGCAGAAGGTGGCATGGCTCTACCTAACTTTCAGTTTTATTACTGGGCAGCAAACATACAAGCTATAAAAACCTGGACACAAATAGATGAACATACACAGGCTTGGTGCACAATAGAAATAAAATCCTGCAGTACTTCTTTATATTCCCTGCTTTGTGCCCCTATAAATGCAAGTTATCGCCAATATACTAATAACCCAATTGTGGTTCACTCACTCAGAATATGGAACCAATGTAGGAAGCATTTTAAGATGGAGAATCTTTTATCTGTGGCACCTCTGCATGAGAACCACCTTTTTCAGTCCTCGCAAACATATGCAGTTTTTAATATCTGGAAAACATGTCGGATTAAATTACTTAGAGATCTTTATATAGGCAACATCTTTGCATCCTTTGAACAATTACATTCCAAATTTAACTTTCCAGCAACACATTTCTTTCATTATCTTCAAATTAGAAACTTTGTTAAACAGAACCTGCCCGATTTTCCTCATCTCCTACCTTCCTCTATGCTGGAAAAAATATTGCTCAGTTTCAAGAACTCAGACAGCATTTCTGCAATATATAAAATTATTTTACAGTCCCTCCCTTTCAAAGATCCAAGAGGACAATGGAGAAAAGGATCTCTCACTCAGCATATCAGAAAAGGAGTGGAAGGTAGCAATGCAGAGAATTCACTCGAGCTCCATATGTCCAAAGCATACAATTATTCAACTCAAAATTATATATCAAGCACATCTATCTTGCTTAAAACTGTCCAAAATGTTTCCAGGGCAAGATCCAACCTACGAACGCTGTAATCAAGTTCTAGCCTTACTGGGTCACATGTTTTGGGCCTGCACCAAATTAACATCATTCTGGATAAAAAGTTTTAAGTGCCTTTCAGACAGCCTTGGTGTCACATTCACTCCTAACCCATTAACAGATGTGTTTGGTGTTTTTCCAGATGGGCTTAAAGTGGAGAAGGACAAACAAACTGTGATTGCCTTTACTACACTATTGGCACACAGACATGTTTCGCTAAACTGGAAGAATCCTAACTCTCCTCTTTTAAGTCAGTGGGTAACTGATGTTTTATATTACAGTGGAACCTCTAGATACGAGTTTAATTCGTTCCAGCACTGAGCTTGTATAACGAATTTCTCGTATCTAGAACAAACTTCCCCATTGAAAAAAAATGGAAATCCAGTTAATCCGTTCCGCACCCCAAATATATTAACATAAAAATCAATTTTCCTAACAAATAACACTGATAAATTATATATACTGTAGTCTACCTTTAATAAATAACACTGGTAAATAATATAACTGATCATTAAAAGAATCAAAACAGGTGTCCAAAGTGCAGTAGAGCATTCAATAAATCTTTAAATAAATAATCCTTAAAACAGTTGTGAAGTGGAGGTTTAAAATACACAAGAATAACAATCCTTTAACATGAGGTTAAAACGTCAAAAGGATGCAGTCTTTAAAAAACAGATGACAATCCCCGGTGCTTCTTCTCTGTTAGCGTCTCACCTGCGGGCTCTGCAACAGGCGAGACACTCTTAATGCAGCTGACCTTCTCTACACCGTCCTGCTTCAGCTGTTTGGCTCGCCTGTTCAGCTCACTGTTCAGCTACACGCGAGCCTGCACTCGCTCGCTCGCTCTCCCGCACCGCCTGCCTGCGCGCGCTCTCTCTCTCTCTCTCTCTCTCTCTCCTCTCTTTTCTTTTACTTCTTCTCCCCCTTAACCGGCTCGCGCTTCTCTATATATGCGGGGAGGACATGGCAGCTGCAGCCCATCAGCCACAGGAACAATCATGGATGTGGGCAGTTTCCCACCTGTGCACTTAAGTGAGAAACGCAGACACCGCAGATCGTGGCTCGCAACTGCTACCACGCCCCCTCGCTAAGCCGCGAGCTATACCCACAGCCTGGCTCGTGGCTCGTTACGCGAGCCAATGCTCGCATTTAGATCTGAATTTTTCGCTCATACTTTCCTCGTATTTTGAATTTCTCGTATACAGAGGTGATCGTATCTCGAGGTTCCACTGTATTTGAAATTGGAAAAAATCAGATTCTCACTTAGAGGATCTGTGCAGAACTTTTTCAAAACCTGGCAGGATCTAATCAATAATATTTTAGAATAAGCTCTTAAAGCACTAAGGAAGCAGATTCTCTTCCCATTTCTTTTTCTCCATTTTATCTTTATCCGCATATTAAACTCAAGTTATTTATTTTTACAAGCTTTAAGTTTTACTCCGTTGGTCATGCTCTCTTTCTCAGGGGTGGGGGGTTGATTTGTTTTCAATCCTATTTTTTGTAAAAATTGATCTATTTATATGGAATGATTATAATAAAATCAATAAAATTAAAAAAAATAATAAAAATAAATAAATAATACTGTATAGGTTAAAAAAAGATTTGAACATTCTGTATAAATTTAATGTATGGGGGCAACCGATAACATGTCTGCCTTAAAATATGTCTTACAGTGGTACCAAACTTTAAAGGAATACTTACTTACTCTATGTAATTTGTAATGATGGCCAAGAAAAAAAACTTAATTTCATGTTTTTGTGAAATAAAGACATCCAAAATTTTCTAATAGATCAAGACCCAATAGTGAGTGGCACTAGGCAACGGCAAATATAATCAAAAAATGTCCACGAAAAAATCTCATACCACTTCTGTCCCATTATCCAAATGTCAAGTCATCTAGTCATTTGCTCACAACATGCAAAACGTATATTATTTTTGCTAAGATATTGTTAAATAAATAAGCCAAGAAAATGAAGATAGTTCACAAACAGGAAGCCCCCTCACAAAGGATAGCTCTATTGAATTGATGACAGGCCTCTTGACAAATGTGAGCATACAACTGGATAATTTGATATGTGGATTAAGCGACTTCAGTAATGTGGGATTTTTTTCATGATGCTTTTAATATTGTGTGCCTTTGTCCATTGTTGGTCACTATTGGGTGTCCTGTTTTATTAGAATCTCTGTTATGTCCTTGCTCCACGAAAACATGAGATTATGTTTTTTTTTTCTTGTCCACCACTACCAACTATATGGGGTAAATCTCCTTTTTGGTTTGGATATTTCTTTATGGGCAGGTGGGGCATTTCCCTATCTCCCTGAAGGTGGTTCTGTTGCACAAAAAGTAAATAAATAGTAACTTTTCTATAGTTTAATTCATTGTTAAAATATTTATAGCAAACTCCGCTTAAGTCGTCATAGTCACATTTTTCCAATATTCTGTGATATGCTCAATGTGATTTCTAGAACAATAGTTCTTTTGGGATATGTAAAGTTTTCTTTGTGCTTGGCTGTTTTCATGTTGCTTGGGCAAGTCTCTTTTCGACCTTGTAATGGCATACTTTTGCGTTTCTGTTAAGTTCCTCCTTGGGGTCAGAAGACTATAGCCCTTTAAGCGACCCATTGACTTTTTCTTTTTTTTCTTTTGTTACACAATTTATATGGTGCATGAATTTGCATATTTGCTATTTTAGAATAGCCATCATCATTATCATGAATCATGTCAATTACTTGTGTGCAGTTTGAATTAGCATTTTACCCATTGAGCAAAAAGTAGAAGTTTATGAACGTTTATTGATGGTTTTTGTTTTTGGTGTTGAGTATTTTATGCCTTTTTAATAACTGTCCTTTGGTAATTGTACTGTATGGCAATGTGTTGATAGATCATTATTTTTATGACATTTTTCAGCTGTTTTTTTTTTTTTTTTCTTTTCAATCACTGGTGTTAGTAATATTGTGAAACAGTGTCTCACCCTTATTCCTTAACTCAAGGCATACTAGGAATGGTCTCTTGGTCACTTCCAGTGCTACTGCTGCAATTCTAATCTTCCCACGGCACCTTCCATGATCGTTTTGCATTCACTGCCTAATCATTCATATGGCCAGCTCAATCTCATACCAGCCACTTGGGCTTAGAGGCAACACTATCTACACTCTCTTTACCCAACTCTTTGAGCCAATATAAATCGGGATCTTTACTAAAAGTACCAGTGACCATCTACCCAGGCAAATGGTTTTAAATGGAACAGCAGGTCTTTAATTACTTTATTTCCTTATCATTTCTCTCTCTCACTTATTCACACATGATGATGTAGTGGTGGTAGGGAAACAAGTCAAAGCTGATGAGATGGCTTCTTTTTTACAAAATTTTCAAAAAGTGTTTTTAGCAAAAAAGCCAAATTCTTTGATAATGTAGAGATTATTCAGTTTTTTAGCATTTTAAGTTACTAATGTATTGTGTAATATATTAACACAGATAAATAATTTTGTACTGTTTTATATATGTAGCCTATTTGTTGCTATTTAACAGCATAGAGCATGTTTCTGGTACCCCTAATTAGAAAGATGATGTGCATATGTGTGGTACATTATAATTAAATCTGATGTTGACTAGTCTATGAAAGTGAAACATTTCAGATTAACTTAATGTGACTCTACTTAATTGCAGCACAAAACTGTTCACGAGAGTGGGAGTTGAATATTATCTTTTTTAGCAAGTGTTGTGTATAATGATGAAAAACTGCACACTGAATGAATAAATATGGCCTAAATGGAAACTACACTGCCTCTTCCCTGCACTTGTTTTTGATTGTTATAAATAAAATTGTAACATGGTCATCTTAATAAAAAAAAAACATTAGCCTTCCTTTTATCTCTTTCGGCCCACATATTATTCTGTAAAAATATTTTTGCTAATTGCTAATAAATTTTTGTTGGTTACAGTAATTTAGTGTACGATCACATTTTTATATGGTGTTTGAGCTACCACCACATTTTGGAGTCCTTTTGTGTATGCCTTCATCAACATCTGTAAAGTGAATCTAAAGGGAAATTATAGTATAGCTGATACAGCCTTGCTTTTATTTGGTATTGTCTTTGTCTTGACAAAGATGTGTCTTGAATTGAGATTGATTATTTATGGTCTTGCACTTGGCAAAGGTGGTCTTGGCTATAAGGCTGCACCTCCCCTAGTTACTTGCAGGGTTACAGTGAATAAAGTATTACAGTATTTAGGAATTTATCTTGGAAATTACGTTTTCAAGGCTAAGAACTGGTGAGGTGTTTCTAAATCCTAGAAGTTACCTAAGTGACAGCGTTAGTTCCTACAACAGTTCTGCTTTAGAGGTAGACCAAGCTACATTTTTACAAACTGTTTTTTATGGATAGCATAAGTTTGTCTTCATCTGGTCTGCATTTTTTTTGTCTGAAAATTCAATAAAGCATGAAAACATTTTGATATGGATTTGCCTCTTATTATGTATGCATAGCCAGTATACAAAGAAATATAAAGGTGTTGGGTCTCTCCATTCTTTCAGATGGGAAAATCAGCTACTGCAAAAAAATTCATTATTGAATCTCCCCTGATGTAAGGACTTATTATAGATTTCCTTATTAGACGTCACCTGAACCCAAATCCTTTTTTCAGAAATGGAAGGTTAAAGATAAAATACGTGGATAGTCTCAGCATAGAGTAATTTGCAGTGGAGAAAGGTGCTATACAGAATATATATGCTAGAGGTATATTCTTTGTGTAAAGAGACAGAGGATTAGACCAGATAGGGCCAGACCCCACCAAACAAATGATTTGAGGACTTACAGTGGCCCATCCTGCATGGCATTGTTGCCATTAATGTTCTCGCTGATTTACCTCTCATTTACAGATCAATACCTTTGAGAGGATTGATAGAGAGACACTGACTATTAGGGTTTCTGTTCTAGAATTCAAGCTCTCTTAAATTTTCTTGCCTATTTTTTAGTGACTTTAACTTTTTTCTTAATAACTAAATAGTTTACTATGTGTAAAAGTATGTCTCGGGCAGACCTCGTCAGAAATATCAATTCTTATCTACTGATTGGCAGGTCATATAATATCAAAGCAGTGTTACACAAAATTTGACCTCTCTGTGGTGTTGTGACAATTTTGGACACACTTTTTTTATTCCACCCCCGCCCCCCCCCTCATAAATTATGAGTTAAAAGCAAAATAAAGCCCAGTGTTATGTTATATTTCAGGTTGTGCTTAATGATCATGCTGTGCATTGCTTGTGACTACTACTGTGGCTCCCTATCTGGATTTGTTACATTTACTTTTTTGCCCTCAATTTTAAATCTGACTTTCATTTCCTTTACATGCATTATAAGATGTAGCTGTGACATGCTTAGTTAAATATCTTTGTGTTTTTAGGTAACTATGCACACAAGTAATAGAGTTGTGTATGTGTTTGAATTTGTCTGTTGCTCCTTTCAAAAAACATTTTTTTCCACTTAATTTTACTCTCCATGTATATGTTTTCATTTGCTAGTCTTTTAAGATTATTTGACACAATTCTGATGTCTAAGATATTACTCCACATTTCACAAAACTGCTTTACAGGTCCTTCAATTTTTGCTTCAGTCTAAATAAATTTACTGCAAAACGTGTCCACGTGTTTGTGCGAGTGTATTAGAATGGCCCATATGCCAGCTTCCTAGCTGCAAGCAATTCCCACACCAGACCAGGATGCAAACTTTTGTCCTGTTCTCCGTGCTTTGAGTGAATGAGGGACAGCTTAGCCTGGGCAGTGTGATGCCCTGGGTGCTCGCAGCCTGGCATCTTCCATTTCCCAGCACATTGATAGTCTTGAACCGACTGGGACTACAGTACCCAAACAACAAGTTACTGGTGCAAAAAGTGCAAGAAGGTGCATTTTTTTAAAAACCTACAGTGTCCAAAACAATGCAATGTAGTTCAAATCATCTGTAAAATCCAAATAAATAGAAGCAAAAAATAATCCAATAAAACCAAGGATAAATCAGAATCTACCTTTAATTTCTTTCCACAGTACTGCTCTTGCCCTGCTCGCCCATCTCAGTGGAACCTCGGGTCACAAACGTCTTGGAACACGTACAAATTGGGTTACGACCAAAAAGTTTGCCAAACTTTTGCATCTGTTGACGACCACACACTTGGGTGATGAACAAGCCAGTTTCCCTTCTGGTTCGTATGCGCTGATGATTTCCGCACGTGTTCAGTCTCTCCCTGTACATTGTTCTCGGTCAGACGTGCGTGCATTCGCTGTGAACTCTTTGTGCTGTATTTCGTGTGCTTTTGCATTAATTTTGCAATTAACCATGGCCTCTAAGCAAGTGAAGAGTGGTAGTGTTGGTAAGAAGAAAGGTTCGAAGAAAATTGAAATTGAATTAAAGAAAGAAATTATTGAAAAGTATGAGCATGGCGTTCATGTTACTGATATTGCCGCTGAGTACAAGAAGTCATAATCTACGATTTCGACTACTCTAAAGCAGAATGAGGCCATTAAAACAGCTGATGTTGCAAAAAGAGTTACAGTGTAGGCTTGTGTGGTTGAACAAGTAGCAACTTGCAGTGGATAGCGTAAGCGAGGCAATGTTATACGTGAAAGCCAGGAAGATTCATGGCGATTTTCTGCAAAGCTATCCTTCTACGAGTGGCTAGTTCTTCCTCCTCACTTCCTTCATGCCAGAACTCAACTCATGCAAGGTTAGTTTTCTTGGTTGTTTATGGTTAGATTTTGAATAAATTAAGGGTTTTTCAAATTTTCTTTTTTTTTCCCTGTGCTTAAAACTCATTAAAAAAAAAAAAAAAAGTGTTTACAGTGAGCAGTTTGTAAGGCTGTAGTGTGAACTTGCAATGTTAGTTTTGTCTGTTCAAGGTTTTCTCAGTGTTATTCAATGTTTTTACATTTAGTTTACTATTACACTGTGCATTCTATGGTATAATTAACTATTTTTGTGCTTAAAAATCTTTAAAAAAAATATATATTTACATACAGTTCGTACGGTCTGGAACAGGTTAATTGTATTTACATACAATCCTATGGGGGAAATTAGTTCGGGTTACAACCAAATCGTGTTGTGACCAGAGTTTTGGAATGAATTACGGTCATGACCCGAGGTTCCACTATATACTCTGTGGGACTGAGACACCAGTAAAAGCGGTCCAAGTACAACTCCTGTCCTGGCCACATTCTTTCTATGTCTGCTGAGATGTGCTAAGCCTGACTCCTTCAACCTGCCACCTCCAATGATGTCCACAGGTTCCCTGGAACATTCAATCGCTCTTGCTTCCATAGTCAACAGGAGCACCCCTCACTGCAGTCCTCTGCAGAATTTCCCTATCTACTTTGCCGCTTTCATTTGACACTCACTCCAACAGCGATTTTTCTCTATTGTTTTTTCACCACTCTTACTTAATCAATTTCTTTCTCTTTACTATTCTTCTTTATCCATTTATCTTGTTTTTTTTTTCTGTCCTACACCGACCCCTTTTATCCATGTTGGTGCAGGTGCATTTCACTAACAACGGAGCATCAATGGGGAATGGCTGTGCTGATTATGCTTTCATGTAACCAAGCAGTCAGACAGTTTTCACATTAAACAGTCTGGGGCCGCAAGGCTTTCTGCTGGCATGCACCTACACCCACAAAGTGTGAGCACCACTGTTTTAAAAAATAAAAAAATAAATAAAAACATACTCCGCTATGGACCTCTGACGTGTTTCACCACATGTCACCCTCCCATAAACTACCAGTTTACATGGGAGGGATGCATGTTCAGACTAACCCATGCACACTGGAAACCAAGGTCCATGGTGTACACCTTGCACACCTGCACTGAAATTTAAAAAAAAAAAACAACTAAAAGACACCCATGCATCCTTTTAAAACACAGGACAGTGAAAGAAAAGGAACTTTAAAACACTGTTGAAGCAATCAATAAATATATATGTATGCTTGTATACTTTTAATGAAAAGTCTAAAATTTCTTTGTCCCTAAGGCTTGGGTACGTGGGTTCTGCAATCGGGCACCAAATATACTTGTTGTCTTCCAACTATGTTTGTTCCTTATTGTCCTAGTTCATCTCTGTACATCACTATCGAAGTACCCAGAATAGGAAGAAACCAAAGGCTGTGGGCACCCAGGACATCACAGGCAGTCAAAGAGAAGTATTTACATTCAGGCTTACCACTGTGTTATCTTGAAAGACAGTAAAAAAAATAAATAAGGGTTCCAAAAGTGTTCTTTATTGGTTTGTGTATTTCCTTGTAATACAGGGGTAGGCAAAGTCAGTCCTGGAAGGCCGCAGTGGCTGCAGGTTTTTGTTCCAACCCAGTTTTCTCAACGAGAGGTCAATTATTGCTGATTAAGCACTTATTGCTCAAGTGACATTATGATGCTTCATTTTAGTGTGAATGATTTGAAGCCTGAAACAGATAATTTTCAGTCTGTTACATTTTCTCTTAAGCATTTTATTGTATCAAATAGTGCACGATGAACACACACAGATGTAAATGGAAACAAGCTAGATGGAGAACTGCTGGCTCCTTTGGCAATAAGATGCAAATGACAATAAGGATCCATTAAAACAGTGAATGCAGCTGTTTAAGATTGAAATAAGCAATTAAGGGTGGGGAACCTTAACAAGCGAGACCACTACAATGAAGCATCAAATAATCACTTAAGCAATAAGTGCTTCATTAGCAGTTATTGACTTCTCATTAAGAAACTGGGTTGGAGCAAAAACCTGCAGCCGCTGTGGCTCTCCAGGACTGACTTTGCCCATCCCTGTTGTAAAACCTCTGCTTGACATTCCTTTCATCCTGAGAAGGGTTCTTGTATATGAAATTGCTCTTTGGCTCTCAAGAGGTTCCATATATCTAGACAGGAGACAGAAATCTTTAAAGTATAGTAGGCTAACTAGTGGAAAACTAAAATATAAAAAAAAATACCTTTGTATACAGCAAGAGTACTTTTAAACTCATGAACCCATTGAAAATGGTTCCTTTCTGGAACATTAATGTGGATAATTCTTTTGAGAACCAAAAATGGCTCCTCTATGGCATCTCTCTGAAAAACCACACTGGCACTATGACAGCGCCCAACCTGTTAATGTTGCGACTTGTTGCATTTTGTTTACATCCCCTCTCATATTCAACAACAATCTCTTCAGTTGGTTGCCCTTGTTAGTTAGAATTAATACCTTTAATGTTTGTCAATGTGTTTTACAAGTTTGATCTTAAAGAATCATAATGTTGTCAGGAAAATCTAGGAAACTGTCATTTTTCTGGTTTTCTTTGGGGAAAATGTTTCATGCTAACTGCTTGTGAAAACTTTAGAGATGAGGCAGGTAGGTTTGAGAGTTTTTGCTCAAAAAAAAAAAAGCACACTTTCTGCTTTTTGTTCTGAGCCTATTCACAACACTGATTCACTCTCTTATTTTGGAGTCTATGTCTACTGTGCTCCTAGTAATGGAGCACTGTTGTCAAGGAGTAGTAAATTACTGTACTTAAGTAATTAACTACTAGAATAATTGTGTTTCTACAGATCAGATATTTTTTACTGCTCCAGAGATTAATCATTCTCCTCCTTTCTTTCATTTTGATTGGGCATTTGAACATCTTTAATTGTGAAGTAAATTATTTTTTTGAAATTTGTTTCAAATTATTGGGTAATGGCTACTGGCTCAGTTTTACTTAATAACAATGTTTCCTGGTAAATGCACAGCAATAAATGACATGATCACTTGATTGAAGTCGTGCACAGCTAAAAAAAAATACATAAAATGACAGTCTCACTAATAAAATTAACGTGGTTTGATTTACTAACAATAAATTTAACTTATAAGAGTGTTTAAACATTTGACAATGCTGACCATCTCTGTTCAACAGTGCCATTGTTAAAAGTGGGATTATGAACATGCTTAACTGGTTTCTGTAGTCAACAAATAGATGCTTAGTATTGCCGGAGTAAAGGTGACTTTATGTGGTAGTTTTACTCTGCCTCATCCTGTTTGTTGCTGAATGACTTGGATGACTTTGCTATGACTGTGTGGTGATTCTGCCACTGTAGCGTAGTGCATGTTCTTCCTCCAGTGGTCTGCGTATGTTTTTCTGTGGGTACTCTTGTTTTCATATCACTTGCTAAGTGCTCACCACCTGCTATGCCTATTTCAGATGTAAAACACTGAAGTATAGAGGCTGTTTGTCTCAGTAAATATTGCCTTCACATTTGTCCTCTTTCACTTTGCTACTAACCCATACAACAAGGCAGTTTGTATTTTTTTGAAAGTGATTGGCTTTAAGTTGGTTGTATTTCACTAGATCACCTTTCTGAGTAATTCTACATTTTTTGCCATCTTTTTCAGAATGTCAGACTTGTTTTTATAATCTCCACATTGTTCACTGGACCTGCAGCTTTTGTTTTGAAAAAGGTCTAGACAATATAGCATACTTACTTGCTATACTCACATTTATGGCATTAATATAAGAAAAACAACAGTCCATACACATGGGGAATTCACTTATGACCTGAACCATTGTGTAGCATTCTATTTTATTATGTACAGTACCCTTTCTTTTCTAACAGTTTATTATTTTCAAAACATATTGCATAAATATCCACTGGTGCTTCTTTCACTCAGATTTACGGTATTTTGCTTATGAACACATCAGTGATTCTCTGTATGTCCTGTGCTTTGCTTTTGACTACTACTGTGGCTTCCAATTTGGACTTGTTATATTTACTTTTTTGTCTTCTGTTTTAAATCTTTCATTTCCTTTGCATGGAATAAAGAGAATTCGGAGTTCTATTTAGTGTTTAATCACTGGAAAGTTTATTTATTTGTGAAATAAATTAATTTATTTGTGAAATTTATTTACATTTGCAACTTACTGTTCCATACACCAGGCACCTCTCCAGACTCTGTCTGATTTAATATAATAGTATTTGGTAGGCCATATCTGTTAAAGATTGCTCTGCATTTATGTTTCATAGTGTTGAATTTTCAGTTTCAAAGCTTGTCAAATTTAAAAAAAAAACAGTAGTTGCTGATGAAGTCCAGTATAGCTGTCCCTAGAGTCCCCTGTCCTCCCCTTCATAGCACTAAGATTAAAGTCTTATGCAACCAATTTGGGACATTTAAGTCTCCTTTATGTCGACTTTATGGTTCAGAGTAGGAAAACTTCTAGGTTATTGTCCAAAATGGCACTCGCACCCTCTTATTATTAACAACCCTGCTTTGCAGTATGTATAGGTCGTTGTCCTGTTTCGTTTCCCTAATGGACTTCCCTAAGCACTTCAACTGTTGGATATTTTAGAGGTCCAAGTTTGTAATTCCATCCCCCTCTTTTTTTTTTACTTTTACTTACAACTTAACATGTTTTGAGAAGAGAACAATGTTTCTCCATCTTTAGCTCATCCCTCCCATCCACATTACAATTTCTGTAACTCTCTATCCTCTACCTTGAGAGCAGGGACATCTCTCTCTGTGCAAAGTCTCATATCACCCTTTATTCATATAGCCCTTTACTAATTCTCTCTGGTGGCAGTGGGCCCTTCCATCAACACCCCCACTCTGTTTGTTTGAAATATGTTTCTACTAGTATATTATTCAGCAATTATACTGAATTTTAATCTTCAAAATGCTAAGTTTACTTATTTTACTCCCCGCAAGCATTTTGCTGTGGGACTGTACATTGATTCCTGTTGTTCCTTGTGCTAGGCAAGAATCCTTAGTACCTTTTTGCTATGTCTTGGGATTTTCAAAGTCTCAGATTTCTGGATGTCACATGCTAACTTTCTTTCTACTGTCTTTTACACTGATATCCCTTTGCAAAATCTTATTGGACATCTCATCCCCCTACATCTGTTCTTTCCAACAGAGGCAGTTTTTTGCACACATAATAGGAGCAAAGATTTCCTTTGCTTCTTGTAGGAAGGGTGATCTTTCTATCTCCTGCATCTTGCGAAGATTTATTTTTCAATCTTACTCTTTTTGAACTCTGTGCGACGGTAATTGAGTCATTTGCTTAATTTATTATAAAATGTTTTCTGGTGCAAATTTGGTTTAGCCAGATGGCCCGTGGTTAACATTGTTTTCTTCTTCTTTCTATCTAAATGTTATGTCAGTAGGAACTGATGTCCAGACTGTATTACAATCCTTGCTTTTGCTGAGGCAGTTGTCTTTTTTTTTTTTAAACTATTATTTACTGTTATTGCGATTGTCTACTTTTGTTTGTTTTATGAGATGCTGTTGTTATTTTAAGATTGCTTATTACTGTTAATAAAAGGCACTTTAGCCTTCTTTTTTATTGGTGGACAAATAAATCATAACACAGCTTAAATGTCCCTGAGCTCACTAACCTTGTTTTATATCTAAACCCAAAATACCCACCTCTGGAATCCTCATCAAGGGCTTTCTACATTTGCAACCTCTAAATGCCCTGGCAAAAGCTGTCTGTCTCTGAAAGGATTTATTAAAGAAACCTCTGAATACCTTTACAAGAAATGTCTTCCTACTGCAGGGGCTTAACACTTGACCTCAAATTATGTCAGCAAAGGCTGGGAGTCTTCCCCCACTGGGATTACAAAACCAGTCTGCTACTCCTGAAAGGATTTAACTTGATTGGACACAACTAATTTTATTATTGAATCTGAAAGAGCAGAAATACTTTAACAAGGGATTTTTGCTACCGTAAGGGCTAGACTTGAATGGGATGTCTTCCCGTTATTACCAAACTAATCATCTGTTATGAACTACATTAAGATCACTTGCAGTGTGGCATAGTAGTTAAGGATTTGGACTTAAAACCTTGAGGTGGTGGGTTCAAATCCTGCTACTGACAATGTGTTACTATAAGCAAGTCACTTGACCTGTCTGTGATCCAGTTAGAAACCCAAAATTAAAGCAACCAATTGTATCATAAATGTTACCTTGGATAAAGGTGTCAGCCAAATAAGTTAAGTGTAAATCCTGTATGTCCCGATACGTAACTCACTGCTGATTGCTAGTGTCATGGTAAATTACAAGGTACTGTAGATTCAGTCAGATAATACCAAACTTCATTTCAGTCTAAACATATTTTTTTCTTAACCCCCAAATGACAAGGCAAAGGAAAAACCATCCCCAAATACTTAAATGAGGACAGTATCTCTGTTTTTACCGCCTAAGGCCTTACCTATAAAAGTCAAATTTCTTCCTTTCCACAAATTCAATGTGTGTTCTATCATTTTTATTTTGTCTTCCCAGTTTTTTTTCACTTCCTGTCCTGTTAAAATTTAACTCCTAGGATTTTTCTACAAGTATTGTTAATGAATTGTCCACAAAGGGCATGTCTCCTTCCCTTCCTTTTATCAAAATATATTATAACTATTATAACAGATGTATTCTGGTTTAATGTGGAACCTGTTGCCTCCTGTAAAATCTCAAAAATATCATAAATCTTAATCAAATCTATGTAGGTACCGTCAGCCTCAATTCAGTCCCAGGCAAGATTAGACCTGCAGTATCCTCCCTTTTCCTGATGTACCCTGCCACCGATTCTATATAAATAATAGGCCTCGGTTAAAATATGGAGTATTCCGATTAATCTTTATTTTTCATTTAAATGATTTGTTATCCATTAAGTCTCAAAATCGATCTAGTGGATCACTATCCTACTCTATTTCTTTATGTAGATTTTTGCTTACCTTCGTTTTTTGCGTCCAATCAGCAGATGTTGTTAATATGCCTATTAGTGCTTTATGTGGAAAAAGAGCTTTACTACTTGTACTTCACACAAAGTGGAGTGTCCTCCTTACTTAAAATTGGTGTTTTCTACATTAAACGAAGATAAGCAAAAATCTACATATAGTACATTGCACAAACCTACATGTCCTCCTTAACTGAAATCGCCATCTTTGACAATTAAAACAAAGGTGTGGACTTACTAAGGCTTCAATCAGTGCATCGATAAAACAGCTAGATAAAAGCAAAGCCATATGTAGGCTGTGCAATTCGGGAGTTAAGCATTGTGATAACGCAACAAATCTGAGAAATCACTTATCCCAATGTTACCCATAAATGCTGACTCAGTTGACATCCAAATGAGTAGAGCCTAACAATCTATACTGGAGACAGCTTTTAACTCCAAGCTTAATTCATCTCATGCCCAAAAAATAACAGTCTATAGCAGTTTTTATCTGTAATGATATGAGATCCTACACTGTTGTTGACAACATGGGCTTTCAACAAATAATACAGGTTTTGGAATTACTGTATACTCTATCAACAGGAGAGCAAATGAGTGACGTCATTGTAACTAGACTTTATGAAGATCTTAAGCAAAGCATCGACATGTCTCTCAGGTCAGCAGGGAAAATAACCCTAACTTAGCGCAGCTGATTCCTACATAACAATCACATGTCATTACTTTAAAAATGACTGGGTGTCTGTGGCATATGTGTTATAGACAAGTGCACTGCATGCCAGTTGCACTGAGAATAACCTTGCTGCCTATACTAGTATGCAGAGCTGCTGAGTTGCTAGCTGTTGTTCCAAAAACCTTTCTAGTATGTCAATTGCACTATTTGTTTGCTTGACCACCTCAGTCTTGGCAAGTGCAATAAACATTGATTATCTTTCAGCATGTGGCTACAGTAACTATACTACTACAGTGTAAAATGTTTGCAAAGCAGCTCACCTGGCTGAGCAATCAGGCAACTGTTGGAATTTTCAGAGCAGCCTGTGATACTAAAACAAGCTTGTGCGCAAAGCAGCAAACCTAAAGTAGCTCTATAAGCTGTACTGCACTAGATCATATTAGCAGAGTTGTCAGTCATGGTGGCTGTTTGTCTTTTATGTTCCATTCATCCATCACCACTGTCAATAAGCCTCTCACTCTCAATAAGCCTCAGCAATAGATCTGTGTTTTAAACCTGTATTATCCTGATATTCCTCTCTACTTACCATTTACCTATTTTCTTCAGGGATAAGAGTATTCATCAGGTTTTTTACCGGGTTCGTCTACTGTCTACTGTTAAGATTAACACACACACACATGCAAACCCTAACCACAACAATGAATGATGCATGTACAGCTGGTTAATCTGTTGCACTTTTAAGCACACAAGGGCCTTATGAATAACACATACACAACTTTTTACTCTCTTAGCACTTCAAGAGACGTATTACTTAGCAGCACAAACAACATACGATGTTTTAAATATATCTCAGACATAAATATTACTTTGGTCTCTAGGAATATATTCAGACATACAAAGGTTCAACATCCTTGGTTATAGGCCATTTATCAACTAAAAGTGCCTTACTTTACATACTGTTCCCTACTATCAGATACAGCTCTTATCCTTGGCCTTAATAAACCTTTCAGATCGGAGCGTATGGCAAACTTACCACTGTTCCAGGTGCTCTTAATATCTACTTAATTACTTCAGTAACTCTAGATATAAAGACCTAGTACAGAACCTTAAAATCAATGTGGTATTTATTACATTAATAATAATGCCAAGTAGAATAAGGAATAATAGAAAATAAGATTGATAGTAAAGTCTGTATATTATATAGTCTTTAGAAATCGTGTTTACAGAAAAATAAGATGTCAAAGATGACTGCCCCCAGGCGACCTTTTATTTCAGCAGTCAATGCTCATGAAATGCTTTAGCTGTAGATCACTTGAAACTGGTCACACATGTCTTGGTTTCCTTTTCTGATGTCGCCTTTTCATTGTCACTGTTTCCTCTTCTGATGTCGCTCTCACCCTTTTCTGATGTCGCTGTCAGACAAGGCTTATTTATTATAAAATTCCATGAGGGAGTTTTATGACATGTGATTCTTACATACACCTGATTGGCTGGCTGTCAATATGATGGATGAATTTGCTGTAACTCTTTAATCTGTTTGAGTATGTCTGTTTCCCAGTTTTTGATATTTTAAGAGCTTTCCTGTCCCAAGCTATAAACTGGTTTGGCAATTTCTAGTCCCACGGCTTCTCCTTCTGTGTGCAGGTTATAAAGTAACAAGGGGGCTCTGCCCCCTGCTCGCTTCGCTCGCCTACCCCCGGCGTTGGGTATCCTGAAATACATTAGTCGAGCTCGTTCGTTGTGGAGCCGTGCCCGCTTTGCCTGCGGCATTTCAGACGCGCGTTGTAGGCGCCTTCGTTTATTGATTTTATTCAGGTGGGCCCGTGTTTGTATATCTGTCAGTCGAGCTCGTTCATTTTAAACCCATGCCTGCTTTGCTTCCGCAGTTTCAGACACGCGTTGTAGGCGCCTGCGTTCATTGATCTTATCCAGGTGGTCTCGTTCGTTTTGGAGCCGTGCCCGCTTTGCCCGCGGCATTTCAGACGCGCGTTGTAGGCGCCTGTGTTCATTGATTTTATCCAGGTGGGCTCGTGTTTGTATATCTGTCAGTCGAGCTCGTTCGTTTTGAACCAGTGCCTGCTTTGCTTCCGCAGTTTCAGACGCGCGTTGTAGGCGCCTGCGTTCATTGATCTTATCCAGGTGGGCTCGCGTTTGTATCATTGAGCTGTATTGTGTATGAATTTGGTGTAAAGCGTTCAGCGGTTTGTACAATCCCAAGCAGCATATTATTCCTAACTTCACTCCGCGGTAGTGCCACTCACAATATGGCGGTGACGCCTGCGCCTTCCGTACTTTGTGGACCCGTGTGGCCTCCGTAGCCTCTTCCGTTTGAATCTGGGCTGCAGCGCAGAATCCTCTTGTTTGTGTGGCTGTGTCGTTAGTCGTTAGCAATGGGCGCGTTGTTGCTTCATTTCTCATTCACGTCAGTTGAACTGTTTCGTTTTTGGGCCGTGACTCCTTCGTTCGCGGTGGATACGACTTTGCTTGCGGTTTATGAGACGCGCGCTGTACGCGCGTGCGCAGTATGTCTATTGGTCCCATCGCCGTGTACCTGCGTCCATGCCATCCGGTTTACCATTCTCGGTTAGTAATATGGATTGATAATACATGGATTTCTTCTTCTTTTAAACAGATGTTACTGTGATTGATACTTGTAAAATTCAGGAAAACAGAATGCTTTGATGTTAAAACTGCCCATGCAAGTGTCCTGTATTTAAATTCATCTTGTTTCGCTTGAGCAAAATATAATGGAAATATTGATACAAAAATGCAGATTTTGTATAACAAAAACAAATACACTTCCTTTTTACATTCTTGTATATAAAGTGTACTACCAGTTTATACTCGACATACAGTAAAATTACTGATGTCCAAATTTTTAAATCTGGCTTATCTCCTTTTTTTATAAAGGAGATTAACTATCCCTGTTGTCATAGTGTCTGTCAGTCTGCCTTCCCTCATACCCTCTGTAACCACTTCTTTCAGCTTGGGCCTGAAAATCTCCTAAAAACTTAAAAGATAACATTCTTTGAGTAAATGACACTTTTTGCACATTACTAGCATGCCAAAGATGTCAAAATGCTTCTAAATCCTCTCTTTTGTAGAGGGTCCTGGTGTAAAGATTAGCAATAGTTGCATCACCAAAAATCAGACGGCTGATCATTTCCAGTTGTCTCGTTACTTATCACTGAATCTAATTTTAGTTAAATACAATAACATGTTGACTTAAGCAATAACATTAAGCACTTATTTCATGCCTTTTTTACAAAAGCATACACTGGTTAGTTTATCTAAGATTTAAGCTTTGTACAGTCTTAAGGTAAAAACACTATATTAGCATTTAGTTTTACATTTATATATCTCTCAATAAGCTAGAAGTATATGTCCATATATCCCAATATCTTATAGCTTTTTCAAAACACTTATTCATGTCTGTGAGTCATCACCATGTGCGTACTAACCCGTCTTTCTCTCCAATAAAAGGCACTAGCCTATTAAACTCAATTATACACACAATCCAAAAATAATGCTAGCATTTCCTTATTAACTTTACACTAAGTAGTCTTGTATACATACTTTTATTCAATTAAAAGCTGTATCATATTCAAACAATCCTATATCCTTCACAAATTTATATATATAAAAAAAAAGTTGAGTAAGTATTTAGTAAGCAGCCCTATTTTCCCCTCAAATACAGTTACTTAACTGCCAATAAATATTTGATCTCAAAAAAAATAACAGTACAGTAGAACCTCGGTTCACGACCATAATTCGTTCCAAACCTCTGGTCGTAAACCGACTTGGTCGTGAACAGAAGCAATTTCCCCCATAGGATTGTATGTAAATACAATGAATCCGTTCCAGACCGTACGAACTGTATGTAAATATTTTTTTAAAGATTTTTAAGCACAAACATAGTTAATTACACCATAGAATGCACAGTGTAATAGTAAACTAATGTAAAAACATTGAATAACAATGACACAAACACCCAGGCTCCCTGCTCAGCTGCACGCGCAGGCTCTCTCTCTCTCAGCAGCACGCGAGCCCCCCTCTCCTCTCAGCTGCAGGCGCAGGCTCTCTCTCTCTCTCTCAGCAGCACGTGAGCCCCCCACTCTCTAACATTGCAGCAGTTTGCGCTATAATCTTACAATCCGATCGCTGTATAAACATTTTTTAAATGAGTTTTAAGCACAGGGGGAAAAAAAAGGAACATTCGAACAAATCTGAACTTTATTTAAAAGCCAACCAAGTTCACGCGAACAACATTACAACCCGATCGCTGTAAACACACTTTTTAAATGAGTTTTAAGCACAGGGAAATAAAGGAACATTTGAACAAATCCGATCTTTATTTAAAAGGTAACCAAGACAGTAACATTGCAGGAGTTCACGCTAATAGCATTACAACCCGATCGCTGTTAACACTCTTTTTAAATGAGTTTTAAGTGTCAGAAGGGGACCTTGTTTTTTGATTTCCTGGATAATCCAGTTACTGATTGTGTCAGGGTTGTCTGTGTAGGTATTTTCTGTCTTGCAAAGGAGTCACCGCTTTGATGTCTGGCTGGTTGAGTATACAAACAATACCACTTGTGATAAAAGAACTGCTGCTTCCTTGGAGGATGTCTGTATTTACCTGAAATTAACATGTTTGACAATATTAGCTTCTAATCAGCAGATCTGTACTCATTAATGGTTGGTAACAATACATTTTGTTAATTTGTGTTTTCATTAATTGTTAAACCCGGGAAATTTAGATGTGCCATTGATTAAACTGATTGTCCAGGACTGACAACAGCAGGAACTGAAGGAGATTTAAACTCCTGGGCAGCAGAAGGCAGAGGAGACAGTCCACAGAAAACGCTGCCAAGACATTTGGACAGAGCACAGGGGCTCGCAGGCAGACAAGGGTACGTGGTTGGCACGACGTGAGGCACAAGAATGGCAACACTTCCAGGGAGGAAGAGACAGCTCCACAAGGAGACGCCGGTTGTGAGTCCAGCGAGAGAGGGAAGCCGCATGAAAGGACCAAGCAAAGCTGGCAGACGAGAAATAAGGCGTGCCTAGGTCACAGCAACACAAGGAGCCCAGAATTGGAAAAAAAAGGAAAGACGAAGAGACGCGGACAGGGATTCAATGTTTTGACAAAACTTCTGTTGGGAAACGAGTGTCCGGTGAACAGAGTGTATCCGTGGACAGTTGAACGATTAAGTGTTGGGGTAACACAGTGAGCAACTTGGACTCTGCACCACTAAAGGTTGTATCCTCCAATTCTTGTTTTTTAATGGACTTTTAGAGTGTGGACTGTGTGTTTTCCTTTTTAAAAAAGGAATTTCGTTCCTGATATGTTTAGATTTTGTTATGTTCGTTTATCTTTTTAATGTACTTTATATTGTCTTGTGTAATAGAACTTACTGTGTTTTTTTTTCTGAAATTACTGTTGTGTCTTTCATTGTGTGTTTACTCACCGCCCAATTTAAAGAAACCTGTGTGTTATTTTCAGTAAATTTCAAGAGTTTCCAGTCTCTTAATAAAACTGGGTGGCGTAGTCGGAAATTTAAATGGTGTCTAAGTTAGATTACCTCTAAGTGTGACCAGACACCTTTAACATAAGCACTGGGAAAAAATGAACAATTGAAAAAAGAGAAAAGTAACATTGCAACACTTCTCATAATTAAGTCTCAATAATTCTCACCACTCTTCACCTGCTTAGAAGCCATGGTTAACTGCAAAAGCACACGAAATACTGTAGAGCACAAAGAGTTCACAGGTAAAGCACGCACGTCTGACTGAGAACAATGAACAGGGAGAGGCTGAACACGTGCTTAAATACAGTAATCAGCACGTACGAACCGGAAGGGAAATGAAATAGAGCACAAACACTTCACAGCGAAAGCACGCACGCACGGAGAACAATGCAACACATCCGGAACTCATCAGCGCGCACAAACCGAAAGGGAAACTGGCTTGTTTGTATACCGAGTGTGTGGTCGTGAACCGAGGCAAAAGTTTGGCGAACTTTTTGGTCGTAAACCGAGTTGTACGTGTACCGAGACATTCGTGAACTGAGGTTCCACTGTAGTAGTCATTCTGAATAAACAGATCTTTTGGTATAACATAGCATTTGGTGCTTTTGAAGGATGGTACTTGGTTATAACACTTTCTAATATCTTCAGTTCTGACCAAAAACAAGCTTAAATGGGTTTTCGATTTTGTCCTGGTCAGTATTTAGTGTCCGATCTGGGGAGGCTGTTGGTGCATGCGATAGAATGGAAAAGTTTGCCAGTTGTCCCGGGTCTTCGCTTGAGGATTCATCCCCCAGCTTGCTGGATAACTCTGGTTCAATTTCAAACCAGTTTCCTTGACTGACATTGTCTTCAGCAAGCTCCTGTCTATCAACTACGGGTTTAAGCGCTCTGCAAGTGGCCAAGACCTGTGGGAAGAGGGCATTCCTTTTTCCTATTGGGAGCAGCCAGGGTGAACTGTCTGATATGGCAGTCCAAACCTTAAAGTTCTTCACCTTAAATTTCTGAGGGAGTAATATAGTCTCATATGTTTTAATATCCCCATGGACACAGCGGATGTTGACTTTGTCTGTGGTCTTATAAGGGGTCCGTCGGAGCAAGTCACAGCGGACTATACAGAGGTCGCTACCAGAGTCCAACAGTGTCAAAAGTTCCTGTCCGGCCAACGTAATAGACACCTTAAATTTGTCCTTTATCATCTTGGGGGAAACTTGTGAGCTGCATACCTGGGCCATACCAACAGCCATTTTTTGCGCAGGTGGGGAGGTGAAACTCCTGAACCAGATGTCCCAGTTGATCACAGTGAAAGCAACTGCGTTTAGTCCGCACACCATATATAATGGTGTTCACACTCTGGCGTCTTCTACCCGTGACACTGGCGACCCTAAAGGTCTGGGCTGGCTGGATCGAAATCGGGGTCAAGCCTGGTTAGCCCTGTTGTTTCCAGGTAGCTTGTGAATCCTCTAGTCTTCAGGTCAGATCCAGCAATGAGTGGATGTCGTTCCATAGCATTTCATCACAAAGGCTCTCATCTATCCCTGACAGGACTGCATCAATAGTGAGCTTCTTCACAATGCGCTCAAAAGGGCAGATAATGTGTGTAGGGCAGATAATGCCCAAGAGGACCGGAGGAGAGCTTGCGCCTCCTCCAGACCACGAGGGGGCGACCACCCTGGTTGCACTGGAGACCACGGGTGCAGAGCTTGGAAGCTCAACCCTGTAGGGGCCCGTGGTCACCGCCAGGGAGCGCCCCGGTGCCTGGAGAGCCCTGGACCTCAGCACTTCCGCCACACCAGGAAGTGCTGGGGGGGAAGAAGACTGGGGACACCTGGAGGGCTTCCGGGTGCGCAGCCGGCACTTCTGCCACACAGGGGAGTGTCCGCGGAGGAGTGTCGGGAAGCACCTGGAGCCCATCTGGGCTTGTATAAAAGGGGCCGCCTCCCTTCATTCGATGACTGGAGTCGGGTGAGGAGTGGACGAAGTTGTTGGAGAAGAGTGGAGGCGGCCTGAAGGAAGCAGGCACTGGAGAGAGAGGCCTGGACTTTGGGGGATTGGTGCTGGAGGCACTGGGTTGTGCACCCTTGTAAATACTGGACAGCAATAAAAATGTGTGTGTTGGGTGACAAACTGTTGTCCGTCTGTCTGTGTCCGGGGATCGTTCCACTATATATATATATATATATATATATATATATATATATATATATATACTGTATATATATATACTGTATATATATTACAGGCCATCTCTTAGTCTGTTAATTTAAACACTTTTATTATTGTACACTATGGGTATTTTGTTCACCTGAGGGTATTTTTTAACTAAAAAGGGAACTGTAAAGAAGAGAGCTGAAAAATGATTTTGGAGTTGTTAATGATTGAAAATAAAATTTTGGCACAATAGTTTGCTGTCATTGTATTTGGTTCAGTCATGCTCAGTACAGTATGTGTTTATTATGCATTTCATTATTTGAAAAACATTTCATAATGAGCTGGATTTTAGCAGTAAAATATTGCAGGCCTAGGGGTGCAAAAGTGTAGAGAAAGTCACAGACACATACTGTACATACAGAAATCGCCCTAAAAGTGGTCAAATCATATTCAGGGATGTCTGAAACATTTAAGTTCATTAACAAATCCTAGTCAAAAGTTTGACCATGTCACAATAATTCCCATATACTGTATATACTATGCATATTTGTAAGTATAAGTACAAATATGAACTGTATCGTTATAAGTATAAACTATACTGTATTAGAGATGAAGGAATGTTTATTTTATTGTAAAACAAGATTTTATGTGTTGAACTATGGATTTGGTCAACTGAGTATCTCATCTGAAATCTAGGTTAACTTTGAGACCATTACCTATTTAACATTTATGGGAACATTTATAATAATATAATATATAATATAATAATATGTTACTACCCATTCAAAAACATTCAAAACATTGTACATGTGTCATCTCTGCAAGTCCAGCCACAACGTTCATATTGGATGTATTGTCTGTTACAATGACGGGCAGTTTCGCTTCCAATCGCCATTCATGAATGGTCTCTTTTAGTAATGGTGCGATGTTCTCTCCTGTGTGGCTGTCATGCATTGCTCTTGTTTGTACCACATATGAGTCCATCTTCCACTCATCCGTTATGTGATGTGCTGTTATTGTTATGTACAATTCAGTTTCCCTTGATGTCCAAGCATTGCATGTCAAAGCGACATTCCAGTACCCTCATTTATACCTCCTTGTACAACTTGGGCACAACAATGTCAGTGATGTGTTGTCGGGAGGATATGGTGTAACGAGGCTCCATTGTATTCACCATATTTCAGAAGCCTTCATTCTCACTTGTTTGCACGAGTTGATGTTGGTGCTAACCTCAGTGTGTGAACTTGTTCCATAGTGAGTTGAGAGGGACCCACTTTTTTAATGCTTGCCGTTTGCTGCTGGTTTAGCTGCATATCAGAATGGTGACTTGCTAAGTGTGCTGTCAGATTTGTTTTGTTCCCCAAATATTTGACTTTCGCTTGGCACAATCTGCAGACGGCATAGCTCTTGTCAATCTCCTTAGTACCTTCTTTGTTCCATCCATCCATTATCCAACCCGCTGTATCCCAACTACAGGGTCACGGGGGGTCTGCTGGAGCCAGTCCCAGCCAACATAGGGCATAAGGCAGGAAACAAACCCCAGGCAAGGCACCAGCCCACTTCAGGGCACACACACACCAAGCACACACTAGGGACAATTTAGGATCGCCAATGCACCTAACCTGCATGTCTTTGGACTGTGGGAGGAAACTGGAGCACCTGGAGGAAACCCAACATAGACACTGGGAGAACATGCAAACTCCATGACCTTCTTTATTGTGAAAGCCAAAATGAGCCCATACTTCTGCTCTGTACGCCGCGGGAGCTGGTCTAACTCTTCTGTATTCAGCCATCGGTTGTTACTAGTCAGCTCAGTTTGTCACAGCATGATCCGCGTTGTCTGCCAGATTCGCATGCCTGAGTACTGAAAGCCTACATACGTCAGCCTTACGCTACTTCCTGTCTCAATGTACGTTGTTATGTTAGCTGAAGATAGATAACACTACTATCTTGCGTTTGGAGGTTTAAACACAATGCAAAATAACGTGTGCCTTGAATCTTTGTATGTAAACTAGTAATTAAAAATTGATACTATGTTTTTGAGAATCGATGCAATATCAAAAAGCATAATATTACAATACTCAAGTGCATCAATTTTTTTTTTACACCACTAGTAGAAATGTGTAGGTAAAGGTGTTATATAAGTTTATTCAGCAAAATTTCAGCTCTCTTAATTAAGATTTCTTGTATTTCCATTTCATTTTGCAGTATAACCACCCACTGAGAGAATTTGTATTTCTTCTAAATTTTTAATAATCCACTGCTTCACCTCACCTTTATTTTAAAAAATATTTAATTTTACAGCTTTATGCAAGCCACGGGCATGTACCCTATATGGCCAGAATTTTGTGGCCATCTGACTCTTGCACCTACATGATCTTGTCGGAGATTCCATGGCCATTAATATGGAGTTGTCCCTCCCTGTTTTAACAGTCTCCATACTTCTAAGAAGGTTTTCCACAAGTGTTCTGAGAATGTTTTGCCTGTTCAGTAAAAAGAGGATTAGTGAGGTCATATAGTGATACTGATATTAAATGTATCTGACCTCGCATGAGAAGACCTGGCTTGCGTTTGTCATTCCAATTCATCCCATAGGTGTTCAATAAGTTTGAAGTCAGGGTTCTGTACAGGCTACTTAAGTTCCTCCACAGCAAACTCATCAAACCTTCTCTTCATGGACCTGGCTTTCTGTACAGTGACACAGTCATGCTGGAATAGACAAGGGTCTTCCCCAAACTGATACACAAAGTTGACAAGTGCACAATTGTCTAAAATGTTTTTGTATGCTGTAGCATTAATGGTAGCCTTCTCTGGAACTAAAGAAGCAGCCCCAGACCATTATCCCTCTTCCCCTAAACTTTACTGTAATTTGCATATTTCAACATCCTTACTATATTTTCCCTGTACTATTTATAGAGAAGTTGAAAAGAATTAAGTCTAGTTCTGAGATCTCTAATGGCAGTCAGAATTCCTTTTTAAACAAGTTTCTAAATATGTAAAAGCAAAATAAATCAACTAAGAATAGTGCCTGACAGTTCAGCCAAAATATCAAGTTTGCGTAATAACATGATGTAGTGTGCTTAATTCTACAAATGTAATTCAAGCCTGGTGCTCCTAATGAAAAGTACTGGGCCACTGAGCAGTCTTTAAAGAAGTCTTAAGTCTGGTAATTCATTGAACTTAGTTTGGGCAAGGCATCAGCTGGGTGGTAAAAGAGATGTCAGAGTTAAAACTGAGAGAGTAAGGGGGATGGGTGGGTAGTAAATGAGCACTTCATTCTGCTTTGGTGGACAATTAGAAAAGCCATGCAATGACACTTGAGAGACAATAGTCTATAGTTGGACTGTAAGGTTTGTCTGTTTACTTGCTACAATCAGTTCTCCGTGTTCCCCTTCTTTGGGTTTATTTGATTGCTGAAGTTAAAATATGCGCTAATGATGACTTCATTAATCCTCGCAAATTTGCAATTTGCATCATGAATGATATTAAACTATATGTTGTATCTCTACCTCATCCAATGTAGATTTTCAATTGAAGGATTTTTCTCCTGCCCATAATAATAATAATAATAATAGTGCATTTTATTTATGTAGCACCTTTCCCATGCTCAAGGCGAATAAGATACAAATAGTTTCTATATAAAACAATAAACAAAAAAATACAGGATATTCAAAGCATTAAATAGGGTAAAAGAAAGAATAAACCAGAGTATAATACTGAATTCAATACTAAAAGAAAAATGCGTGAACGAATCACATAATTTGTTATATAACACACACACACATTATCCTGAGCATCTGGACAAAGAAGTAAACTGACAGAAGGAGTAGCATGTTAGATTAAGTTAAAAACCTTCCTAAACAAAGGAGTTTTAAGTTGTTCTTAAAAGAATGAATGGATTAATTTTGGGAGGTCATTCCAAAGTCTGGCACTATACAGTTAAAGGCCCTGTCACCCACATAGTGTAGGTTAGTGTTGGGCACAGCAAGATTGCCAGAATCTGAGGACCTTATTTGGTGAACAGGAGCATAGCAATGGAGAAGGTCCCTGATGTAGTCCTGTGCAAGGCCATTTAAAGCTTTGTAGGTTATTAGTAGAATTTTATACTCGATCCTGTAAGACATAGGGAGCCAGTGAAGGAAGAGCAGGATGGGTGTAATGTGCTCGCTGTTGCTGGTTCTTGTGAGGACTCTTGCAGCAGAGTTTTGACTCAGATAGAGCTGTGGATTGCAAATGGATTCCAAATTATCTGCAGATCCACACATCTTGGTATCATCTGCAAACTTAACCAGCTTGTTACTTATATTCCCATCTGAATAATTTATTTATCTATTATAATATAAACAAATCTTGAGTCGAGACGTGATTTTTAGCACTGAACCCTGTGGAACACCACTGTTAACATCAGCCAATTGTGATGAGGTTTCTCGCACCATAACCCTCTGCTTCCTGTGTCTGAGCCAATTCTGCACCCATCTAAAAACATCACCCTGAACTCCCACTTCTTTTAGTTTGACACCTAACCTCTCATGCGGCACCTTATCAAATGCTTTCTGAAAATCATGACACAAGAATAATATCATATGCTCCAATTTGATCATATCCTTTTCTTGCTTCCAGCATGTTCGTAAAAACACAACCTCCCTCTTCTGAACCCATGCTGACTGTTGTGGTGCTAGAATGCGGAGGACTGAAACAGTAGTGGCTCAGTTAACAAATTTTCTGAGAAAGAAGCACCTTTATAAAGAAGTTGGCATAAGTTGCTCATAGTAGCACATGTGCAAGTTCAAATGCATGTTCACTACATTTCCGCTGTGTCACTGTTCAACCTCCATATATATAATACTAGCAAAATACCCGCGCTTCGCAGCGGAGAAGTAGTGTGTTAAAGAGGTTATGTAAACATATATATACATAAACATATATACATATATATATACATATACACATCCACATATATATATATACATATATCAACATATATATACACACATACATATACACACATACATACACATATATATACATATACATATTTGTATATCTACATATATATACACATATATACATATATATATATACATATACATATTTGTATATCTACATATATATACACATATATACATATATATACATATACATATTTGTATATCTACATATATATACACATATATACATATATATACATATACATATTTGTATATCTACATACATACATACACATATATCTATCTATATATCTATATATCTATATATATCTATATATCATATATATATATATATATAGCTGATTACCCAGTGGATTCGCTCACTGAGTGCAAGAGAAAAAAATGAAATGTATGTATAAAATAAGTTTAATTGCCAAATTTATTTTTCCACAAATAAAGAGCACTTACAATAACATAGAAATCAATATAAACAACATTAACATCATTATCATATGAGAATATGAAGTAATATATAAGAAGCACATTGCATATAAATATAAATTATTAAACAGTAAAATGTTCTTCTGTAATACGCTACCGTGGCTATTCGTTTGTCTGTCCAGGATTTTAAATCAGCTGTAGCTCGCAAACCGTTTCACCTATTGACTTGAAATTTGGTACACATATACTACATCACGTCAACTATTCGCTTTCCCACACATATGAACATATATATATATATATATATATATACACATACATATACACACACATACACATATATACATATACATACATAGTGCGTTGCAACATGGGCTGTGATTGTTACATGGGAGGGAGAGGACAAATCACAGCTTCCCGCTTTCTAATCGGGCTTGTGATTGCTGCTTTGACAGATGCCCAGATCCCACAGTATTTCCCCTTAGGAGAGGCGTTAGGCAAGTGTAATTGAATAGCGGTGCTGCAAGTTATTACTCTTTTTATCTTTATTTTATTTTATTGTAGAATGAACTCACAGCTGCGCGCACCAGTGCGTGCGTGGCGGATGCGTACGGCTGACGTTTTCATTGTCTACCACCTTCGCTAATCATTCTTGAGGCAGATTGAAGACTTAAGTGCCAGCTTAACTGAAAAATTAAAGAAAACATACTAAGTTTTAAAAAAATCAGTTTTAATGGGAAAAGATGCCGACGAAAGAAGAGAAGCAGCGGGACGCTAGGGTGAAGAGCTGCTCATTAAGCAGCAAGCACATCAACCTCTGAGCAAACGAATGGTAAACGTACAGAGAAAGAGGATAAATAACATGAATGCTCATGTCAAGTGTATTCACTCCACGTTATCGTGCAGTGTGCTGTTACTGGTATTTTGATAAAAGAATCTGAATAACATATAAGAAGCGTATAAATCATTAAACAGTAAAACATTAACATTTAAGAAGTAAAGATACATTGAGTACTACTGTAGTGCTTTCGGGTATAGTACATTTTTTGTTTGCCCATTACATGCATAAATGTATACATTTTTTGGTGTACCTACCCAAGAACACGCGACATGACCCGGCAGTTAAAAATTTATTGCTCCAGCAATTTTAACTCTGTTACAAAGTCATCTAATATGGTATTGGAAATGGCAGCGGGAGCGTTTCTATAAACTCAATTTAAACTTACTGTTTACACCGTGCTTTGAAGATGCATAGTATGCGACACGTGTTTCGCCGTAATTGTGGGCTCATCAGGAGTACACAGTCACTGCACTCCCTTACGGGAATCGATCCTCGGACGTAGAGGCGAAGCCCCTAACGTTGTGCCACGGCGTGTGGTTCGTTCATTTGACAGCATGTAGATCGGGGTAATTACATTGCAGGCATTCGTAGTCTGATTCACAATCTGATTGTATGGGTGGTTACCTACCAGGTAACGCTTGTGGTTGGTGAGCAAGTCGGCTAACTTCTGCCACGGTGCCCTCTTTCAGTTGTGTGAAGCAGATCATACAATGGTTGAAATAGTTTAATATATATAGCAAAATCACCACGCTTCGCAGGGGCGAATATGGTATTGCAAACGGCAGCGTTTCTATAAACTTAATTTAAAGTTACGGTTTATACCGTGCTTTGTTTCATATTCTTTTCCTACCTTATCAATTCTGTGATGTGTTTTTTGAACAGGTTTGATTCATGGAAGTGATCACTCCTGCTGCGTTCAGTCACTTCACGTGAGCCGCTCTCTTGTGTGATGTTGCGATGTCCACGGGTTTATTTAATGTTAGCTAAGACCCGGCAGTTAAAAGTTTCTCGCTACAGCAATTTTAACTCTGTTACAAAGTGATGCAAACTCTCGTTTATACCTCGTGTCTTCTCATTAAACTTGTATCTCGCGAATATGGCATTGCAAACGGCAGCGGGAGCATTTCTATAAAGTTAATTTAAGGTTACGGTTTACACCGTGCTTTTTTATACCTCGTGTCTTCTCATTAAACTTGTATCTCGCGAATATGGTATTGCAAACGGCAGCGGGAGCGTTTCTATAAAGTTAATTTAGACTTACGGTTTACACCGTGCTTTTTTATACCTCGTGTCTTATGAAGATGCTTGTATGCGTCACTCACTCGCTTCTTATTGTTTCGCTGCCTTTTCAATTGTGTAATGAATGTTTTCTTCAGCGCTCTTTGGGGCTCCTCCTTCTTTTCTACGTACTGAGTTCACAGTCAGTTCACGTGATTACGTGGGAGGCGTGATGACGCGACATGCAACTCAGTCTCCTACGGCCATCTTGCTGCCTTCCATTACAGTATATGGACAAAAAAGAGGTTCCAGTTATGACCATTACGCGTATAATTTTGAAATGAAACCTGCCTAACTTTTGTAAGTAAGCTGTAAGGAATGAGCCTGCCAAATTTCAGCCTTCCACCTACACGGGAAGTTGGACAATTAGTGATGAGTGAGTCAGTCAGTCAGTGAGTGAGTGAGTCAGTGAGGGCTTTGCCTTTTATTATTATAGATTATAGAGACCAGAGGACCCTATGTTTCTGTGTATTTCTCTTTTTTAAACAGTGCATACATTGTGACACTGCGAGTCTTTACCTATGTTATAAATGAAACAAAACAACTAAAAGCAGATGGCTTTATTTAAAGTTTATAAAAATAACCAATTATTAAGAAATCGGCCAAAGGTTTAGTGATGTTAACAATAAAAAGGGGCTTATATTTGGCAGGTCCTCAGTGCAGAATGGTAGAAATCCAAACTACGTAAATCCTGCAGTTAAATAAATTATAACTGCTAAGGTTTTATACGTAGAGACTAAGGCCAGGTTTATATTTCACGCCACACATGCTCCAGGGGACACTCCTACTACGCAAACATTTTACTGTTTATACTTGTGCATGTACTTTACGTAAATCTGGAAGAATCCACCAGGTGGCAGTGCGAGATATTATCACAGTCAGAAAAGGTTCGGCTTCGCTGTGTTGTGAATTGCCTGGAACACCCATTAAATTCCAATGACACCTTACCACAATATCTCTGTAAAGGATGTTTAATGATTAAATCCATCAATCCAGTGATGTGCCATTCTAGCAAGCATTGGGCACGAGGCAGAAACAATCCCTATATGGAGCATTTTACGTCATTTTAGTGTCACCAAATCTGCATATCTTTGGAAGGAAACCAGAGCTCACAGTTGAAACCCAGCAGGAAAACATGTAAACTCCAGGCAGGGAATACCAGCGCCATGACTCCCTGCGAGGCAACAGTACTACCGCTCCGCCACCGTGTCACCCCCATGTGTGTAATTATTAACAATATTCATTATTTAAACGAAATTAATGATTTATCTGTAAAATGCAACATACATACTTTAATGTATTTCATCATGAAAGTGATATCAAGTATAAATCTAAGGATTCTAAATGTGCAGAGAGTTAAAATATACATTTAATGCGTTCTGTGTAATGATCTATTGCTGTTTACCGCTGCTGTCAGGTCAGGAGGAAGCCCCAGAAAAAAAAGACGGCACAAAATATGGTATGCAAGACTTTTAAAATGAATCGTGTCATTATGATCGGGAATATGCGATGCTTGAATATAATCGCACCACAAATGCATCTGTATGTCAGCATTTTGCTTCTCCAAACGAACCATTCAACAAACATCGAAGCGCACACATCGATCCTGTAGGATCCACATAGAGGCTTTCTGTCACATGTAGATAGTACACAGAGACTCTGACGTCACATTCCAACTTTTATCACACTGCACTCCCTGACTTTTTGCTGGTACTGCAACTCGCGCATGCGTTGCGTTAATTTTTAAGGACCTGCTCAGAGGACACGTCAAATGAACACTGGGAATACGTGGCAGCCATGTGTGACGATGAGGGTTCAGCTCCGTGCTTCTATCGAAGGTGAGGGAGCCCTTGAACCCAACACCGTCGGTAATGTCACCAATGAGCTAGACAGTGAGGCAATAACATTTGAGCAAGGGGATGATGTATAAATGTGCAAACAGTGCTTTTATTAACACTAGAATTACCAGAGCCTACGAAAAAACTCGTAGATCCGGCGCACCTTAAATCGCTTCTTAAAACCCTTCTCACCACTCCGCCAGCGTCTTTTGTCATCTAAATGTACTGATAAAGACAAGCTGCCAGCAGCCGGCTATTCCATCCCCCCAACGACTTAGAACGTAAACAAGCTTTTCCTAGCTAATGCCTTGATTGATTATCTGGGAGTGAAGTGGAGTTTTAGAGTAGAAATAATAAGATTGTTATTTGGAACACACGCATTTCATATGTGTTGCATTTCTACAGTAATCTGTGTAAACACATTGTTAAAACAGAAACGGTTTATAATATTCTAGTAGCAAATGACAAAATGTAGGCATAAACTATATAATGTATGAAGCCTGAAGTCCAAATATCAAAGACACTTTCACAAAAGGTACAAAAAAAAGCCACCGCCAAAAAAACCCGTCTTAGTGTGAGACATTGACATGACTTAACTATCACTGCTTCTGTGGCGTAACAGTATCAGTCGCTGACTGGGAATCAGAAGGTCATGAGTTCGATCCTGCACAACTCCCATTTGAGTAGTGTTCTTATTTTCACTATTTTAGAATAAAAAGATACATTTGATTTCAGTCTGTAACAGCCGGTGTAATTTATGATATTTGTAAAGGTTAGCTTTATTTTTTTAAAATTCACTTTTCATTGTCTCAGTCGCGTTCAGGATCCATCCCTACCGCCCCCCCACCTGACACTGCTGTTTTTACATAAAGACGCGCTATAGTTCTGCAGTGTATCACGATACATACGACCTCGTGTTTTTTCCCCCCAGTATTGCCAGTCCCCACGTGTTGCTGTATGCTGTTTCTTTTGTACTCCAGGACATGCAGAGGAAAGCATAGTAAAGAGCAGTAACTTCAGCGCTATATGCAATCATCAGACACTCCCCATCTGACACTGCTAAAGCTCTGCAGTGTACTTCTGACTGCATTGTCGTACCAATGCTTGCGAACTGAAGTGTCTGCATGCACTTTTCGTGGCATTATACGTGTATTTTTTGAGCATGCCCATGTAGCTCAAACACAGGAACATATGTTGATGTAAAAGTATAACAAAACAAGTGCACTTTTATTCAAGACTATAACCGAAGAAAAAAGACAGCAAGTTACAGTAGGTGGAATGCTAAGAACTGCTGATTTCCATTCTGTGCTATATAACTGTTAACATTTGAATCTGATGATTGCATATAGCGCTGTCTTATTTAGTGTGCGCAAGAACATGCAGGTGGCCAGTTGCTGAGTGCTACAACGCACATTTTAAAAAAAGAAAGAGACAAATATATGTGACGTTTTGAAGAAATCATTTTATAACGCGAATAGTACCAATCAGAAAACATCGTCCAAGTAATGCAATATTATTTGAAAACGAACAGCGTCAGGTTGGGTGTGAAGTTATACTGGCGCTGTTTGAGTCAGATCAGAAGCTGAATAAGCTGAAAAAGCTCCTGTTCTGACTCTAAGTAAAAAAGCATGAATTAATCAACAGAAATAACCACGATTGACATTTTAAAGTTAACGATTTACAGTGCATACCAATTTATAAATTCAATGTCCGTTTGAGGAAAAAAAAAACACTTTCTTCAAAGCTGGGAATCGAACTCGCGTCTCTGTGGCACAGTAAGGCAGTGGTGCTCCAAGTCAGCAAACCGTCCTTATAACTTATTTTTTCAAGATCCATAACACACAGACAGACAGAGCACTGCGTAATACAGAGACAGACAGGCAGAGATATACAAATAAACAGGGAAGGCACATGTACTGAAAGAAAAAAAAAAATCAACATGTGCGTTGTTTCTGCAGCACTGAATAAGCTCACCCGCTCTAACGTCACCCCTCCCCCGATCTGACTCTCTAAGTAACAGCGCAAGTACAGACACAAATCAAGTGCATGTGTGTACTGTATAATATTAACAAAAAGAGCAGCTTACTACTGAAAACGGCAAATATAGGAGTGAGTGGGGATCGAACCAGGACTCTTGATTACACTTGGTTTGCGTCTGTACTTGCGCTGTTACTTAGAGAACCAGATCGGGGGAGGAGTGATGTTAGAGCGGGTGAGCTCATTCAGTGCTGCAGAAACAACGCGCATGTTGATTTTTTTTTCCTTTCAGTACATGTGCCTTCCCTGTTTGTTTGTTTGTGTATCTCTGCCTGTCTGTCTGTGTGTTATGGATCTTGAAAAAAATTAGTTATAAGGACAGTTGTTCATGTTAATTGCAGTCTCAATTGTTAAAAAAATATTTTAAAAGGAGCATCCCACATGAAAATATAACGATCTCATTAACTGACAGTGCATACCAATTTACAAATTTTATGTCCGTTTGAGGTTAAAAAGAGAAAAAAGAAGTAACACTTTATCCCCAGCGGGGAATTGAACTCATGTTTGTGAGGCAGAGAAAAGCTACTCGGTCTGAGAGGCAAATCTTAGCGCGCTACGCCACGGAAGCTGTTATATGGTGTGTGAAGCTTTTGTGGAAGTGTTTATTTGATCTTAGGAACTCGGGCTTTACACATTCTATAGTTTATGCCTACATTTTGTAGCATTTATTACTAAAATATGAAAAAGTTTCTGTTTTAGCAATGTGTTTACACAGATTACTGTAGAAACAAAACACGCATGAAATGCATGTATTCCAAATAGCGATCTATTATTTCTATTCTAAAACTCCAGCAGTTCAGTCACTCCCAGGTAATCAAACAAGGCATGAGCTGGGAAAACTTAGTGAACGTTCTGCGACGGTGGGGGATGGAATAGCCGGCTGCTCGCTGCTCCTCTTAATCGGCACATTTAGAAGACAAAAGAGAGGTGAGAACGGTTTTAAGGTGGGCCGGATCTACGAGTTTTTTCGTAGACTCTGGTAATTCTAGTGTTAAAAGAGTCAAAACAGTGTCCAAATCAAGTGCTGTGCAATTCAGAGTCTTCATTAAATAAATAATCCATAAAATGAAACGTGGAGGTTAAAATCAATAAATAGAAACATCATCTAAGAATAACGAGATTAAAAATCCAACAAGAAGCAATCCTTTAAAATTACAAAGCCCGGTGTCTTCTGTTACCATGGCGGCTCCCCTGCTACACCCATCTGGGCTGCTCTACAGGAGAGTCGCCTACCTGCAGGAACAGCTTCCCTTCAATCAGGTCCGGTAGCCCTCCGACCCTTGGCTACGTCGGGCTCCCAACCGGACCAAGACTTTGGTCAATTCCCCAGCAGCCAAGGCGCTCACGCTGAGGCTAAACCAGTCCAAAGCCTCCTCTACTCCTGCTCATAGCAACGGCCAAGTCGATTCCTCTACTGGTCACTCCAACTACTTAGTCGCTCAGCTGGAGCGACTGCTTCCTTCAGCCCCACTGAGTGTCGGCCAAACATTCCCCTCGTGGGCTCTCTTCCCAGCTGCCTGCTTTCTCTAATGCGAGCCTGCTCTCGCTCGCTCGCTCGCTCTCTCTCCTTCCTCATACCGACTTTCTCCACCTAACCCCTGTCTTCTCGCTACCTCCCGTTCTCCTTCCTCTCTTTTCCTCTTTATCCACTAACCGTCTCTGGCTTCTCTAATATATGCAGAAAGGACATGGCAGCTGCAGCCCATTAGCCACAGGAACAATCACGAATGTGGGCAGTCTCCCACCTGTGCACTTGGGTGAGAAACGCCCACACCGCAGATCGCCCTGCAGCTCGCTACAGTCACTACGCCCCCTCCTAAGCCGCAAGCGCGGTGATTATTTATTTAAATAAAACTGCTGGCCTTTGCTGGGAGAGCTGTGGACCCATAACACCGCACCATGATGTGTGCGTGTACGTGTTCTGAGCGTAAAGTATAAACGAGTCCTTAGTTGGACACTGTTGCCAAGGATGAAGTGTCCACCGTAAAACTAAAAGTCAGCACTGAATATAACATTTTTCAGCAATGTACAAGATGTAGCTTCTTAAGTGTAATTTTTACCCCTGGGGGAAAAAAGTCAAAAATATTTAATCTTTTTCAATAAGAATTTTTTATAATGTGTAACAGAAACATGTAAATGTATTATGTGTAAATAAAGTAAAGTATTGATGTAGATTTAGTATACTTCCTTCATGTGATATGTTTGCAACATTGGGCTGTGCATTGGTGACAGTTATTTTGCCTTTTTTTTTTTTTTTTTTTAGCACAAAACTACTTGCACCATAGTGAACCTTCACGGGGCCAAATTCAACAGGCATATTGTGGTGGTTTGGTCCTACAGTGTCATATGCATTTATTTCAGTGTCTGTGCCAACATCATCTGACCAGTTCACAATGTCATCACTATGGGTTGAATCAACTAATGGTTAGGTTTCAGTTTGCTCTAAAACTGCCTTTACAGCTTTTTGTTTATATGCCACTATGCTTTTTGTTGAAGGCTCTGCCCAGTCATGAATGTTGAGGAGTTATCATAGAGTGGCAGAACACATAGAAACATGCATGATTATTTTGTAGTATGGTGGTGTTTCATCTACAGGAACACTTAACACTCCATATCTTATCAAAATCAGTTAACTCGAGTTCTACTCTAGATTAACTGTTTTTCTAAGAATTCTAAGACTAAGAGACACTTGGACACTAATAAGGTTAAAGAGGAGATTAATATTTTTGCACATCAAAGCTAAAAGAAAAATCTGAAACTAATTGTGTGGACCTTTTATCAAGATTGTACATAGGAGGTGTTGTCTATAGAAGATCACATTCTCCTCAGTACACCAGCCTGTACAGTCGACATAATGCAGGATGTATCCATGGATTCATGGTGTACATGTCAAGTGTAGAAGTGATTATTGTATATTTGTGTTTTGGGTATACATGTATTTTTTTTTATAAAATATGAAAGACCTTATAATTCTTTGGTCTTAGGGTTAAGAATTTAGTGTTCGATATCAGTTCTACTCAATTTATTAAGGTGTATTAACAAATCGAAAGTAGTGAATTTGCTTGGACATGTCATATCACAATGATATTTGACTGGGTAAATGCTTTTGTATCCTGTGATGTCTAGCTAGCTATATATTTAAAATGATTCCAGAACAATGTTCCTGAATATAAAGTACTGAATCCAAAACTGAGTTGTTTAAAAAATCCTTAATTTATAATCATATTGTCCTCCTAGTAAAGAGGATAGTGATTCAGCAAACTTTGTATGGAGAGAAAGGATGATCCTAGCAGTGAGAAGGCTTATCATTGTTATGGCAGAGGTTTTTGTTAAAGAAAAAATCAGCAAGATTACTTGCAGAAATTACAAGACGATAGTTGTGGCTTTTAGAAGGCTAGAAGTAGATTTTTACATAGTCTCGTAATTTTGACAGTGAAAACTTGCTTATTCTGAACAGGCTACCAGCTATGCTGAAGCCAATGCCAACAAGCATTATGTGCAATGCAAGTGCAAGCCCTGGACAGGGCACCAGTCCATAACAGGGTTAAGACACATATACACACAACTCTGGGGCTAATGTAGTGTCACCAATCCATATAAGCTGCATGTGTTTGGACTGTGGATGGAAAACCAAACAGACATTGGGAGAACATGTAAACTCCATGCAATGAAAACCTGGGACTTGAACACTGGTGTCCTTGTTAGAAGACAGTAGCGCTATCGCTGAGCCACAATTTGGAATGATGATTCTGGCGCTTGTCCTGGAGGAAACCTATAGAGGGAGCTTAAAACTGTTTTGAACCATGGGTACCTTGTGCCTAGATTTAGGAAGAGAGATTAGGCAAAAACATTGAGTGCTGGGAAAAAGGAAAAGATTTAGTTGTGCATAGTGCGGAGGCAAGCCATCCCACCTAGCATGTAAGGCGTAGTAGGGCAGCAAGCTTTTTAACCGCCTTAGCGTTGCATTTTATTCCAAAAAACATGTAAAAACCATTGCATTTTTTTGGGCATGAATAATTACATTTTTTTTAAATCTCAAATGTGTAATAATGATACAAATAATAGTAATGATGAATAAAAATAATATGAAATGAACAATAATAAAAATAAGAACAGTAATAATACTACAAATAGTAGTAGAATTCTGTATTGTCATTATGCATACACATAACGACCTTTTTTGTTGCTAGGACCCGGCTTCAAGGCAGAATACTTAAAATACACAATACACTATGAATAATAAAATAAATAGCAGCTATAAAACATCATCAAGTTCAGACTTTTCCTGAGGTAGTACGCCTGCAGAGACCAGTGATCTATGTGCGTGGGTCTGCAGGGGAGGATTATGAGGGAAAGTGCGTGTGCATGTCTACAGGGGGGCAGATTAGGGGTAGATGTATGTGTGTGTATCAGCAGGGACAGATGATACCAAAACAGTATATAATCTCAAAATGAGTAGTGTGTGGTAAATTTTAAAGCACGGTTGAAAGATTTAATCCAACATCTCATTCAGGACAATAATAGCGTGTTTCTGTTCGGATTTTCTTTCCAGATTTATCAGTTTTTGAACAGCACACCGCACAGGTGTAAGTCTGTTTTTTTCCCCCTTGTTGGAGGTATATAATCAGTAAATTGTCTACCAATGAAAAGCTATGGTTTGATACATGTACTGGGTCGACCGTGACTCTTTAGTGTGGATGGTGGATATGTACACGAATGCATTTCAAATGCACCGTTCCACCAGTATTTCTTTTGTAGCCTCTGCATAACGGGATAGAAAGTTAATTCTTGATCCACATGATCTATGCCACCCATCCTGTTATTTTACTCCAACAGCACAATACTTAGTAAACTGCTTATTGCCTTTTGCTTGTACAGTGACCATAGCTGCGTTATGTACAGTGCTAAGAAGACAAACATCTTTATTGGCCTTCCTTTTCAGAGCAAGCACTTTACCATTTTGCCAAGCTACAAGCGCACCTTGATGTATCTTGGCTCTGCCAAAGTCGTCAGGCATTTCACAACGGTTAGGACGCACTGTTCCATTTGTGTTAGTCTTTCTTTGCAGCAAGATGTCAAATAGCTGTAGCGAAATATACAAATTGTCCATGGTTACCAAGTAAGCTTGATCCAGCAGAGCATCTATCAAAGTTGGCACCGATGACGTAGCAATGCCATACTGTATTTTGGGTCAAACCTTGTCCCTTTCCCTGTGTACAGAAATGAATTCCAAATGTATCCCATTTTAGATTCACAAAGCTAGTGAAACTTTATGCAAAATCTTGCTCTTTTTGATGCAATGTACCGTATCCATGACAGTCTGCCCTTATAAACCATGAGACTTTTGTCAGTGCTGACATTGCAGTCCAAAATGCAAACACTCTAAAATTTTACTACTGTTGCCTGGTATATCTCCCAAATTTTCTTCATTTTGGGTGATGGATGGGAATTTTCATCAAAGTCTTCATTCCTGGTAAAGTGCAGATATTTCATAATTAGTGAAAACCTACACTCAGACATAATCTCTCCAAAGAATGGCAGCACTGACAGCACTTTTACAACCCAAGTGATTCTTGGTTCTAATGCTTACGCAAGGCGCATCTGTATAGTTGCCTGAGTGATACTTGGGACTAACTCTTTTAGCATGGATTTCGCAGCCCGTGTAATGCTTGGGTCTAATGCTAAGGAGGCTACTTTGAGTTATTCAGTAGTTATTCCTCTCTTGTGTGTTTAGCTGCATAAACAATATGTACTATTTTAAAAGATCTTGTTTCTTTGATATTAGTTAGGAT